>NC_072014.1:832938-883345 GCF_027791375.1 Indicator indicator | reverse complement strand
AGCAGCATTTAAGAAAACCAAAGTACCTGCAGCCTTTGGAGGGTCTGGGAAGTGATAAGCTTGGGCAGAAACAGTGGGGTTTAAAGAAAATTACACAGAGTAACATTTCAAGAGCTTCCAGAGGTCATTTCAAGTTGTGTGGCAAAGCTTTCCTCCATCCACTAACAGAGCAAACCCAAGGCACAATATTTCTAACATGCTGTTTAAAACCACCTCAGAGCACAGGAAGATTGTGACAGTCACAGGACCTTGGAGTTCCTTACATAAGGCACCAAGAAGGTGACCAATTTAGCCAGTGACAAGTACAGAAAGAAGTTGTAAGGAAAGACGAAACAGCCGAGCTGGACCTTTGCCCTGGCCTGGCTGAGGATTTTCACATCTTCTCCCCACTGCCAACAAGAACTTTGAGCACTTTGGCCTGGCTGGGATACCACAGAGCACTTGAATGTCAAGCAGCAATAGTTTCAGTACCGTTAATGCCACAGCACCGCCGCTGGGAGGCACATTCAAACTACAAATCCCTTCCAGGGTAGGGGCTCCAGAGCCTCACACTGCCTCTCACATCCTCTAAATGCACTTAGGTTTGTGTCAAAAGGGTCACTTGTACATGCAAGCACTTCACCCTTCCCCTCCCCGCCCCACCCCCCCCCGTAAAGCTGATGAAATCTGTTCAAAATGATCAACAGCGTGGCTAGAGAACACAGAGTCAGAGAATTGTCAGGGTTGGAAGGGACCTCAAGGCTCAGCCAGTCCCAACCCTCTGCCATGGGCAGGGACACCTCACACTACAGCAGGTTGCTCACAGCCACATCCAGCCTGGCTGCAAAATCCTCCAGGCAGGAGGCTTCCACCACCTCCCTGGGCAACCTCTGCCAGTCTCTCACCACCCTCATGGGGAAGAACTTCTTCCTAACATCCAATCTCAATCTCCCCACTTCTAGTTTTGCTCCATCCCCCCAGTCCTATCACTCCCTGACGTCGTAAAAAGTCCCTCCCCAGCTTTCATGTAGCCCCCTTCCGATCCTGGAAGGCCACAAGAAGGTCTCCTGGGAGCTTTCTCTTCTCCAGACTGCACAACCCCAACTCTCTCAGTCTGTCTCCATAGGAGAGGAGCTCCAGCCCTCTGCCCATCCTCATGGCCCACATCTCCCTCCCACACATTTGGCATGGCTCACTCCGATTTTCAGCATCACTGTTGGAGCAGCTGTGAAATTCAAAGCTTTACAAGTAAACAAGGCTGGAGAGTTACACAGAATAAAACCAAATTCATCTGCAGTTCAGTCCATTACCCTCAGAGATTCTGCACTATTCTTCCAGATCTCATGGTACCCCACACACTCCTTTTTTCTCTCCAATATTTACAGTGGTAGGTTTAGTCTTCTTTCATTTGTATTTCACAAAATCACAGAATTGTCAGGGCTGGAAGGGACCTCAAGGATCATCCAGTTCCAAGCGCCTTGCCATGGGCAGGGACACCTCACACTCCAGCAGGTTGCTCACAGCCACATCCAGCCTGGCTGCAAAAACCTCCAGGCATGAGGCTTCCACCACCTCCCTGGGCAGCTCTCCTCTCAGAGGAGATCTTTGTTTCTCAAGACCTCATCTGCTCCTAGTGTTTCTCCATCTCATAAAAGGATAAATCCATCAGCTGCTGATTCTTACTTAAATGAAAAGTAGCATCTCTCAAATCCGTGGCATTGATCACAGAAGCTATTGAAGTGTTGGTGAGGGATGGGAGAATGACAGCTCCCTTCTCAGAGGGGCTTGTGAGCTGTGTAATCCTGCACTCAGTGATGTCTGCTAGAAAATAAGTGCAGCTGTAACCATCAAGGAGCAGGCACTAATGGTGAGCAGATATCCTGTCAACTGCTGTAAGCACAATCCTAGCTTATCTCCAATGGAAAAACCAAAACTTGGTCTTTGGCTTAAGGAGTGAGACAGATGCTCTTCACCCCTTCCCAAAGGAGTAAAGAAAATGCTCCACACAGGATTGGAAAGGAGGGAAAGTTTAAAAGGAAGGTGTATTCATGACTACACATCACAATGCAAAGGCACACATGGTATCACAGAGTCACAGAACATCAGAGATTGGAAGGGACCTCCAGAGATCACCCAGTCCAACCCCCCTGCCAGAGCAGCAGCACCCAGGAGAGTCTGCACAGGAATGCATCCAGGTGGGGTTGGAAAGGCTCCACAGAAGGAGACTCCACAATCCCTCTGGGCAGCCTGCTCCAGGGCTCTGGCACCCTCACACCAAAGAAGTTTCTCCTCCTGTTGAGCTGAAACCTTCTCTGTTCCAGTTTGTCTCCATTGTTCCTTGGCTTCTTGCTGTGCACCACCCAAAAGAGCTTGGCCCCCTCCACTTGACCCCCACCCCTCAGCTATTGATAGACATTGATCAGATCCCCCCTCAGACTTCTCTTCTCCAGACTAAACAGCCTAAACCTCTCTTACCCAGGCCTGAATGACACAGCTAAAACTTCAGAGCGCCAGCAGCACCAGGCCCCACTCCCCTATAACAATAATAATTGAAAACTAAACTAAACTAAAAAAATAAAATAAAATAAATAAAAAATAAAATAAAACAAAAATAAAATGAGATATAAAAGACAACATAAAATAAAACATAATAAAATAAAATATAAAATACAATATAAAATAAAAATAATAAAATAAAATAAAAATAATAAAAAATAAAATTAAATAAAAAATAAAAACAATATAAAATAAAAAATAAAATAAAACATAATAAAATAAAATAAAAATAATTAAAACCATAAAATAAATATAATAAAATAAAATAAATAAAACATATTAAAATAAAGTACAAATTAAAATAAAATTAAATAAAGCATAAAGTATAATATAATAAAACATAGAATAGAATAAAATAAATATAATAAAAATAAAATACAATATAAAATAAAATACAATACAATAAAATAAAATATCTAGTTCTGGATAGAGGGCTAAATATACAATGAGTATCCTAAGGGACTCTCCAATTTTCTCCTCTCTGATTTTCCAAGACATCTGATATGTTCTCAGCCTCTCCTCCAGAGAGAGTACCTTGGAATATCTGGTGACTCAAATCAGAGAATTATCCCCTGCTTTGGAATTCACCTCAAAGGTAACAAGCAGAGGAAGCAGCTGAATGCTTTAAGTCCCAGCAGCATCTTGCATCTTTCCCCAGGACTTTTAACCCTGTCCAGACATTTACAGACTGACAGTGAGCACCAAGGGACTGTGCCTCAGGACAGCCGTACTCAGCCCCAGTGTGTTTTTAAAAACAAACATAGGAAAAAAAACCAACCCAAACCCAACCCAAACACCCCAAAAAATAAACACCAAACCAAAGTACCAAAAAAAACACCAAAGCCCAAACAACAAACCCACCTGCCCCCCAAACCAACCCCCCAAAAGGCTCCATCTTTTCACTGCCACATAACCTTCTGGATAATCACAGTACCACAGAATGTTAGAGGTTGGAAGGGACCTCCAGAGATCACCCAGTCCAACCCCCCTGCCAGAGCAGCAGCACCCAGGGGAGTCTGCACAGGAATGCATCCAGCTGGGGTTGGAAAGGCTCCACAGAAGGAGACTCCACAACCTCTCTGGGCAGCCTGCTCCAGGGCTCTGGCACCCTCACACCAAAGAAGTTTCTCCTCCTGTTGAGCTGACACCTTCTCTGGGCAAGCTTGAACCTATTGTTCCTTGGCTTCTTGCTGTGCACCACCCAAAAGAGCTTGGCCCCCTCCACTTGACCCCCAGCCCTCAGCTCTTGACAGACATTGATCAGATCCCCTCTCAGCCTTCTCTTCTCCACACTAAACAGCCCCAGGGCTCTCAGTCTCTCTTCCCAGAGCAGATGCTCAAGTCCCCTAAGCATCCTCCTGCCTTTCCCTTGGACTCTCTCCAGCAGCATTCTGTCTCTCTTGACCTGGGGAGCCCCAAACTGGACACAGGATTGCAGCTGTGGTCTCAGCAGGGCAGAGCAGAGGGGGAGCAGAACCTCCCTAGCCCTGCTGGCCACACTTTTCTTGTTGCCCCCCAGGATCCCATTGGCTCTCTTGGCCACAAAGGTAAAAATAATAATAACAACAACGACCACAACTCTGTGCATATATAATGGCTCAGCCAAGTTGGAGAAATCCAGGTCCTTCTGATTCCTTCAACCTTCCATTAGTTCTCTGGGGGTGTGAGGGGTGGCTGCTTCAAACCAAGCTCCCTGAAGTTTCACCATCTCCCATAAAGCCCAGAGACTCAGCATGGCCTCTGACAATGCAGAGAATGCTGTTGGGATCAGAACAAATCTCAGTGTACTGCAAAATACTTCTCTCCACCTCATGAAATTTATGATAGCTCCTTACAGAGTAAGAAATCTTACCTTTAATTTCTTCTAGGGATGTTTGAAATGTTTTCTATGTCAAAGTGGGGGTCAAGTGGAGGGGGCCAAGCTCTTTTGGGTGGTGCACAGCAAGAAGCCAAGGAACAATGGAGACAAACTGGAACAGAGAAGGTTTCAGCTCAACAGGAGGAGAAACTTCTTTGGTGTGAGGGTGCCAGAGCCCTGGAGCAGGCTGCCCAGAGAGGTTGTGGAGTCTCCTGTGGAGCCTTTCCAACCCCAGCTGGATGCATTCCTGTGCAGACTCCCCTGGGTGCTGCTGCTCTGGCAGGGGTTGGACTGGGTGATCTGCGGAGTTCTCTTCCAACCTCTAATGTTCTGTGATTCTGTGAAAGCAAAGAGCATTTTAAGATCCAAGAGACCCTGCTGGCTTCAACCTGTGGGATTCTTCATTCAAGTGAATGCAACATGCCCATGCTGGAATATTCCTCTCCCCAGCAAAACTCTGTCCAGTGAGCTTTCTATTTGAGAGCAGGTAACAAAACCAAGGGCTGATGTAGTGTGCTCCTGTTTCCTCCTCTAAATTCCAAGCCACTCTCACCCTGACAAAAGATCAAGCAGCTTATATGTAGATCCCCTCTCAGTCTGTACCTATTTGGCAGCCCATTCAAGCCAGGTAGGTAACCCAGGTACCAGTTTTCTATGGCCAAGATAAGTTCACCCCAGCTATCTGGAGAGGGACTTCTCCAAGGAGTGCCTAGGACAAGGGGGAATGGTTTGAAGATGAGGGAGAGTAGGTTTAGATTGGATCTTAGGAAGAAGTTCTGCAGTAGGAGGGTGGTGAGACTCTGGAATACATTGCACAGAGTGGCTGTGGCTGCCTCCTCCCTGGAGGTGTTTAATGGAGGCTGGATGGGGCTTGGGCAACCAGGTCTAGCTGAGAGGTGTCCCTGCCCAGGGCAGGGGGAGTTGGAGTAGATGATCTCTGAGGTCCCTTCCAACCTGAGCCTTTCCATGATTCTGTGATTCTATGATTCCATGGTTTCTATGATTCCATATTTCCATGATTCCATGATTCTGTGAGTCCACTATTTCTATGATTTCTATGATCCTATGATTCCATGATTCTTGAATCTATGATTCTATGATTCTATATTTCCATGATTCCACAATTCTATGATTCCATATTTCCATGAATCTGTGATTCTGTGATTCTATGATTCCATGGTTTCTATGATTCCATATTTCCATGATTCCATGATTCTGTGAGTCCATTATTTCTATGATTTCTATGATTCTATGATTCCATGATTCTCAAATCTATGATTCTATGATTCTATATTTCCATGACTCCATGATTCTGTGATTCTATGAGTCCATGATTTCTATGATTCTATGATTCCATGACTCTGTGATTCTATGATTCTAACTTCCGCTTGCCATCTAAAGACTTCTGGCATGAGTTTTGTTGTAGCCAACCATGAAGCTCATCTGGAAGTAAGAAGAAGCTATCAAGAAAATTGATCTACATTTGCCTTTAGTTTTATTTCCTCTTTAAAAGAAAAAAAGTCCTGTTTCCAGGGGAACAGAACTTTTCCCAGTTGCCAGCACTGGGGAGTAAGAGGCTGAAGGCAGGAAGAAAATTCCACAAAAGGCAACGTGCTGCATCAGCCCAGGCAACATTTCAGCTCTGCCAAAGTCTTTAGACAGCTCCTCCATTAATGCATTGGGACTGATGGCCAAGATCTATATTCACTTTCTCCCTGCCCGACTTGCAGCCCCAGCCAGTACCAATCAGGAGGTCTGCCCTGGGCTAAACCTCTGTTAGCTAATCCAGGCAGAGGCACCAACCTCCTTTTACAGGATCAGAGGCTGTTAGGGGTTGGAAGGGACCTCTGGAGGTCTGCGTGTCTTTGACAAGCACAGTCATGGGGGCTGAGCTCTGCCACATGCTGGCCACTCTGGGTGAGTGACCATCAGCTCCCTGAGAAATTCAGGAATTGCTGCTGTTTTGAAGGCCAGAGTGAGGTAGGAAAGACAGCCACAGGATCAGAGGACGTTAGATGTTGGAAGGGACCTCTGGAGATCATCGAGTCCAACCCCAGAGAATCCAGCACAGGTCACACAGGAACACATCCAGACAGGGCTGCAAAGGCTCCACAGAAGGAGACTCCACAGCCCCTCTGGGGAGCATTTTCCATGCAGCCACACCTGATCATGGCTGTGCTTTGTCCCCAGTGCATCCCTGATCCCACAGGCTGACAGATTGCAAAGAGCAGGAAAAGGCAGAAGTGCAGGATTGGCAGTGGAGCGTTTTTCATTACACAGGATTAATTATTTTCCAGCTATTCCTCCCCAAAATGAAAATAATCTCTTTGCACAGGGTGTTTCCCAGCTCAAATGGCAAGCTTAGAAATATTCTTTGCAGTTGTGTCTTTGCTTTTTAAAATAGAAGGTAGGAGGTTGGCATCTCAAATGCAACCAAATGTTTTGACATGTCTTGATCGTTCTGTTTAAAAAACAACCAACCAAACAAACAAAACCCCCAGTTTTTGTTTGCTAAGATCTGATTGTGGCTTTCAGAGCCTTCAAAGAGACATTCACAAAGGTTTTGCTTATCTTCAGGGCAACCAAGCAAGCTACAGGGGGAAATTCCTCTCACTAATCCCATTTTGTCCTTAGGAAACCAGCAGCAGCGAATGCTCTGCAAAGGGAAGCGACAGAAATTAGAGAGGAGATCCATGCTGGGATCTGTTATTGTCACACAACCATTCCCATCACACAACTATCCCTATCCTGCTTCCATGACACTCTTGTCCCAGCTGAGGTGACAAGGAAGGAAAAAGCCAAGGTTTCTGAACTTTTTATGTTGAGTCACAGCATTGATTTGGAGGCTTGGCCTGGCCTTGGAGAGATGAGATCTTTGCTACAGAAGAAGCTGCAGCCTCTACTTCCTCCAATCTACCTGGAAACTGCCCACTTGTAGTCCCACCCTGACCCCTCTATTCTGTAATTCAAAAAGCAAGTACTCCTCTCCCCATCATGAACATCTCTTCTGCTCATAAAGCCTTCTGGTGGGGGTGGGGGGGGTCTGAACTCCTGTCACAGCTTCTCCCTTGCCTCCACATCACAAAAGACTCTGCAGCACCTCCTGCATTGGGATGTGCTGCCCGGGGAGGTGGTGGAGTCACTGTCCCTGGAGGTGTTTAAAATAAGACTGGATGAGGCACTCAGTGCCATGGGTGAGTTGATTGGATGGTGCTGGGTGATAGGTTGGACTGGATGATCTCAAAGGTCTTTTCCAACCTGGTTAATTCTGTGATTAATTCTGTGATTCCTATCACAGCTGGTGAGCTGCTTGCCTGCCTAACCCCAGTCCTAGAGGAAGAGTGTTCTAGAGTGACACTGTGACACTCTTTCCCCCTGCCTACCTATCACCCACTACCCTAGCAATACAGCTGGGTCCAAACCACACAGATGAATTTCAGCACCCTTGAAAGTACTCAGAGGATGACCAGGAATAGTTTCAGTCAGGCACCACCTCTGCCAACAGGTTAGTCTGCTCAGAGCCAATAATGGCTCAAGCTGAGCAGCCAAGCAGCACCACTCACCTAATGTTCACCTGTGTTGCCCATACAAGAGGTTGAGCAAACCCAGCCAAAGTGCAAGGGCCACCCCAGCTGCACCTAAGACAACCTGCAAGCCACATCTGAAAGCAGCCATGGGCAAATATGGCACCTCTCACCCTCCACACTTCAAGGCTTATTGGAGAAATAGGATCACAGAATCACAGAATTACCCAGGTTGGAAAAGACCTCAGAGATCATCAAGTCCAACCTATTACCCAATATAGCCCAACCTATTACACCTCCTGACAACTAAACCATGGCTCCAAGTGCCACATCCAAGCTTTTTTTGAACACCTTCAGGGATGGTGACTCCACCACCTCCCTGGGCAGCACATTCCATGGCCAATTACTCTTTCTGTGAAGAACTTTCTCCTCACCTCCAGCCTAAACTTCCCCTGGGGCAGCTTGAGACTGTGTCCTCTTGTTCTGATGTTGGCTGCCTGGGAGAAGAGACCAACCCCCACCTGTCTACAACCTCCTTTCAAGTAGTTGTAGAGAGCAAGAAGGTCTCCCCTGAGCCTCCTCTTCTGCAGGCTAAACACCCCCAGCTCCCTCACCTCTCCTCACAGGGCTGTGATCCAGATCTCTCCCCAGCCTTGCTGCCCTTCTCTGGACACATTCAAGTATCTCAATGTCCTTCTTAATTTGAGGAGCCCAGAACTGGACACAGCACTCAAGGTATGGTCTAACCAGTGCTAAGCACAGGGCAGAATGACTTCCCTGCTCCTGCTGGCCATGGTGTTTCTGACGCAGGCCAGAATGCCATTGGCCTCCTTGGCCACCTGGGCACACTGCTGGCTCCTGTTCAGCCGGCTGTCAACCAAATCCTTCCCTATAAGGAAGCCTTGGTGAGTCTGGACATGGAATATCTCCTCTGGAGGAGCATGGACCCAGAAAGTGCTGACATGAATCAAACTTACTGCTTGCCACTCTCCCTGCCCCTCTCCAGCCTCCTAAAAATAGTCCTCCTGAGACGTCGATCAAGACATGGAGCCTCCTGTCACTTTGCCCTAAGAAAGCTAAAGAACTCGCCAAGGGGAGGGACCACTTCCTTCTGACACCTAATCCAGGCAATGCCGTCAGCACCCCCACATAAATAAGGGGCAGGAAGGCCAGGGGAGCAGGACCACTCTCAAGACCTCTCCAGCTAATCCCTCCTGCCCGTCTGCTGCTCTGCTTTTCCAGCTCTAAGCCATGGTGGGTCCACTGGAAAGCTCCTTGGTTTGCAGCGAGGCAGCCTGGTTTAGAGCAGCCACCTGGGAGTTGTGGGGTGAGGGAGGGTGGGGAAGGACGGTCCAGAAGGCAGCTCAGGTTTGCTTGGGCTTCCTCCTCAATACCTGAAGGTCTATAGGAGGTTTGTTTCTTTTTTCCCTCAAGTTTCTCAGCAGGCTAAGGCAGCAGATGCAGCTCCTGCAGCTTCAGGCAGAAGGGTTACAATTTGCTAGTGCTGCCTGCTAAGCCTTCTGTAATTCTTCAGTTGAATGGAAACTATCAAAGCAGGAAACAATATTTTCATAGAAGTACATAGCATAGTGCTGCCCAGGGAGCGGGTGGGGTCAAGATCCCTAGAGGTGTTTAAGAAAAGCCTGAGTGAGGCACTCAGTGCCATGCTCTGGTTGATTAGCTAGGGTTTGGGTGATCAGTTGGACTTGATGGTCTTGTACGTCTCTTCCAACCTGGTTGATTAGCTAGGGTTTGGGTGATCACTTGGACTTGATGATCTTGGAGGTCTCTTCCAGCCTGGTTGATTCTGTGATTCTGTGAGTTCTCTGAGCTCCTTGCTCAGGGGAGACCTTCTTGCTGTCTACAGCTCCCTGAAGGGAGGTTGTAGCCAGGTGGGGGTTGGTCTCTTCTCCCAGGCACCCAGGGACAGAAGGAGAAGACACAGTCTCAAGCTGTGCATGGGGAAGTTTAGGCTTGAGCTTAGAAAAAGTTCTTCCCAGAAAGAGAGATTGGCCATGGGGATGTGCTACTCAGGGAGGTGGTGGGGTCAGCATCCCTGGAGATATTTAAGAAAAGCCTGAATGAGGCACTCAGTGCCATGGTCTGGTTGATTAGTTAGGGTTGGGTGATCAGTTGGACTTGATGGTCTTGGAGGTCTCTTCCAACCTGGCTGATTCTGTGATTGTGTGAAACAATGTGCTGCCAAAAAAAGCTAAATTTGGAACAGAAAGAGGATGGTTTTAATGCCTGTGTTAGTGTGAAGAAAAGCTGCTTGTTAACAGCCATAATTGCTGCAAAGGGTATATACTAAACCAGTAAAGGACCTGATGGTGCATCCACCACTTCAGGGCTTTCCCTGGGGGGCAGGTTCTAAGGGAATCGTTAAGAGCAGAGCTGGTGATGCATTTTTTTTCATGAGAGAAGTTGCTAGTTGAGGTTGCCATGGCCTAATTAGGTAGGCAGGACAGATGTTAAGAGCACTCAGCTCCTTTCTGCTGTTTGCTTTCTCTCAGTGCATTTTCAGCAGCACAGTTCTCTTTCTCTCTCTCTCTTCATTTCCAACTGCAGTCCTTCACTCCTGACCAAATTAATGGTAAGTGAAAGAAAAGTTAAACTTTTAATGGGGGGCAAAAGTTGTGTGTGTGTGGGGAGGGGGTGGTGGGACACAGAACTGCTGAGGAATGCTAAATATCCACCCCTCTTAACAACTCTTCTGCTGCCTGCATCCCTCCTGCGAATCTGAGAGGATATCTTGTTGCTGCTTTGGAAGATGACTCACTGATTGAGCTGGATGCTTTAGAAAACGAGCAGGTTCTCCCGCCCCACCCCCCAGCCCCCCCTTCCTAAGCTATTTTTTGTGATTGATTTCCTTCCAACAGATCGAGTTCTCCAAGGAGCAGCAAGATGGTAAGTTACTAAGAGAGCAAATGTGGGTTGTTTGGGGTTGTTGGTTTGTTTATTTTTTTTCACGTGCGTGGGTTCAGGGAGGAGCTACAGGCTCAGAGCTTTTAACCGTGACAAAAAGAGGAGCTAGGACTCCAGCTGGGTTAAATCTCCACACTCTTGACTTCAGAGGAGCAAGAGCTGGCTTGTGCTAAACAAGCACCTGAGCATAGCCTGACATGGAGCTTATCTGGAGGCTTATGTGCTGCCCAAGCTGAAGAGTTTGGGCCATGGTAAGGAGAGGAACTGTGCTGCTGCTGCCAGCTCTACCTACTGAAAGCTTTTCAGTTGTGCTCCTCCCTCCTCTACTGACCGTGCCAAGGATGCTGAAAACAGGGGCTTGCAATTGAAAGTCACAGGCAACATAAAGGAAGGACAGCAAAAGGAGGGAGCTGGCTGAAAATTTAACTTAGTTGCAGCAGCATTCCAGTTTTACATGAAGAGAGGATGAAGGAGGCCTAGAGGTCAGTTTTAGCAGGAGGTGTGGTAGAAGGGGAGGAACAAAGGCATTAAACATTCATGAAGCATGGAAGTTCTTGTCAGGCTGTGCTGCCATCCCATGAGATCTGGACAGGCTGAGAGCTGGCTGCAGGCAAACCTCATGGAGGTCAATCAGGACAAGTGCAGGGTCCTGCAGCTGGGGAGGAACAACAGCAGGCACCAGGACAGGTTAGGGAATGCCCTGCTGGAGAGCAGCTCCACGGAGAAAGAGCTTGGAGTGCTGGTGGGCAGCAAGTTCTGCATGGCCAAGAGAGCCAATGGGATCCTGGGGGGCAACAAGAAAAGTGTGGCCAGCAGGGCTAGGGAGGTTCTGCTCCCCCTCTGCTCTGCCCTGCTGAGACCACAGCTGCAATCCTGTGTCCAGTTTGGGGCTGCCCAGGTCAAGAGAGACAGAATGCTGCTGGAGAAAGACCAGGGAGAGGCAGAAGGATGCTTAGGGGACTTGAGCATCTGCCCTGAGAAGAGAGACTGAGAGCCCTGGGGCTGTTTAGTGTGGAGAAGAGAAGGCTGAGAGGAATCTGATCAATGTCTGTCAAGAGCTGAAGGCTGGGGGTCAAGTGGAGGGGGCCAAGCTCTTTCGGGTGGTACACAGTGATAAGCCCAGGAACAACAGGTTCAAACTGAAACAGAGAAGGTTTCAGCTCAACAGGAGGAGAAACTTCTTTAGAGTGAGGGTGCCAGAGCCCTGGAGCAGGCTGCCCAGAGAGGTTGTGGAGTCTCCTGTGGAGCCTTTCCAACCCCACCTGGATGCATTCCTGTGTAGACTGCCCTGGGTGATGCTGTTCTGGCAGGGGGGTTGGGCTGGATGATCTCAGAGGTCCCTTCCAACCTCTAATGTCTTGTGGTTCTCTGAAATAGTTAGCAAGTGAGTGATGTGCTTAAATTATTGCTTATGAACACAACACTCTGGATATGCTGCAATTCTTCACCATCTTGCTGTGTTCTCTGCTTCACCAGTCACCAGCAAGCTCCACATTATTATTTCTTTTTCCACTTGTTAGCAAGATCTGATTAAAAATTCTGACATGGACAAAAATCTTCATTGAAGCTCTGGAAAGCTAAGCTGGAATTGTTTTAAACACCTCAAGAAATCCATTTGGACTGGAGCAAATAATGTAGACTTGAGAAAGTGTCAAATATTCAGCAGCAAATTGTTTGCAGCCAGAAGTCTACTAAGGATTTAGAATGGAGGGTGCAAGGATTTATCAGAAATCCAGAAGGAGAGGAACAGCTAGAAGCAGGGATAAGAAAGCCTTAAACTTCCTGAAGCCTGCTTGGGTTATACCATAAGAGCAATAAGGAAGGGCAGAGTGCAGTAAGTGAAACTGTGGAAACATGGAAACATTTATTTTTCCTGCAGCCCAAACACCTCTTCCTGGTCACAGAAATCCATTTGTGGACTCTCCCTCACTTTTGAATTCCAAAGCTTTTACAGAAAGGTTGGGAGGGTTTGTGGAGCAAATGCCATCTGATTCTAAGCTGTTGGCATCCACAACAAAGCCAAATGTTCCTTTCAGCTTCCCTATGTATTTCAGATCATCCAGCTGCTGTCAGGCTGCACTGACTGAACTAAGCAGTGCAGCAATTTAAAGCTGCGTAAGAGGGGGGAGATTTTCCCAGGAATGGAGATGTCCCACCCTCAGGAACTATTTCCATCCACACAGGCTTGACATGTTGGCAGCTGCCTAGCACTCTCCTCACAGAGGGGTTTTAGCTGTGCTTATTCCAGTAGAGGCATAAACTAGGACTAGCTATATCTATATCTGTATCTATATCTATATATCTATATCTGTATCTATATCCATCTATATCATCTATATCTAGCTATAGCTGTATCATCTATATCTATATCCTGATATAGAGCTCCAGCTCTGTATCATCTATATCTATATCATCTATATCTACATCTATATCTATATCTATATCCTGATAGAGAGCTCCAGCTCTGTATCATCTATATCTCTATATCTGTATCTAGCTCTAGCCTGTACCATCTATATCCACATCCTGATATAGAGCTCTAGCTCTATATCATCTATATCATCTATATCTATATCTACATCTACATCATCTATATCTATATAATCTATATCTGTTAAAAATAAATGCAAATAAAAACTCCACAGCAAAGGTCTATTGCAGTGAAATTTATGCTCAAGTGACAGTCTGGAGAAGAGAAGGCTCCCAGGAGTCCTTCTTGTGGCCTTCCAGGGTCTGAAGGGGGCTACAGAAAAGCTGGGGAGAGACTTTTTAGGGTGTCAGGGAGTGACAGGACTGGGGGAATGGAGCAAAACTAGAAATGGGGAGATTCAGTTTGGATGTTAGGAAGAAGTTGTTCCCCATGAGGGTGGTGAGAGACTGGCAGAGGTTGCCCTGGGAGGTGGTGGAAGCCTCATGTCTGGAGGTTTTTGCAGCCAGGCTGGATGTGGCTGTGAGCAACCTGCTGGAGTGTGAGGTGTCCCTGCCCATGGCAGGGGATTGGAACTGGATGGTCCTTGAGGTCCCTTCCAACCCTGACAATTCTGTGATTCTATGAACTAAAATTATTTGTCTGAGGTCAGAACTAAGTGAACATAAAATTCCGGGAGATTTACAAAACAGAGAGAAGCTTTTCTGATGGCTTTGCTAATAGCAAACTGGCACTGGTTTATATCTGGCTTTAAGAGCCATGAATGCCCCAGCTGAAAGATGGGATCCTAGGATATGAATCACTGCAGCCCTATTGACCTCAGCTGCTGGAGCAACAGCTGATAGCAAATTGGTACGTAGTAAGGGGAAGATCTACAGAAGGCTTTGATTTCATAGCCTGCAATAAAAGCTGTAAGGGGAGATAGCAGTAGAGGGCTGTAGGTCTCTCACACCAGACAGTCAGAGGGTTAGTTTCAGATGTATTAGATTACAGCCTCCCAGGCTGACATCCTGTATCAGCAGTTTCACTGGGTGCCAGCAGCTCTCCCAAAGAAGGCAGCATATGGATGGCGGAAGCAAGAACCTAAATGCCTCTGTGTCACATGTCCTCAGCACAGGAGAAATGGAGACATGGTTTGAAATGTGGTTTGTTACTCCTAAACCTGTTCCAAGGCACAGAACCTTCCACCTACACAAGCTGTGAAACAGAGCCTCTCTAAGCTGCTGGAAGTACATCACAGCCAAAGGAAAGACATTTTCCCTTGGTTTGCTTGGACCTGAACCACAGCATCTTCAATCACTGCAGGGTGGGAAAGTCTTGGACCTAAACCACAGCATCCTCAGACACTGCAGGGTGGGACAGTCTTGGACCTAAACCACAGCATCTTCAGACACTGCAGGGTGGGAAGGTCTTGGACCTAAACCTCAGCATCTTCAGACACCGCAGGGGGGAAGTCTTGGACCTAAACCACAGCATCTTCAGTCACTGTAGAGTGGGAAAGTCTTGGACCTAAACCACAGCATCTTCAGTCACTGCAGGGTGGGAAAGTCTTGGACCTAAACCACAGCATCTTCAGACACTGCAGGGTGGGAATGATCAACAGCACAGCCCAAGATGCTCTTACCATAAAAAGCCATCTCTGAACCTCATAACTTGACTCTTGACTTCTGCTCCTTCTCCCTTTAAATGCAAGCCCAAACCCTTCAGTTATTTTTGTTCTTTGCAACAAATACTCTAAATCCCTGAAAAAAAAACAAATCACCTTATGATTAATGTGGAGCTTTGCAAGGGAAGATGGAGACTGGCAATGCAATGAAGACAACTCTTGGTGCTGATTCTTGTAGGGGAAATGTCTGTGCCCCAAGTTCTTTGCCAGCATCAAGTGAAGGTTGATCTTTCTTGCTGAAAGAAGCAAAAAGTCTCCAAGTGTGCCCACTGGAAATGTGCTGGAACAAGGCACCATACAAGTAGTGTCACTGGAAAAGCTGAAAGCAGTGGGGACAGACTGCAAAGGGGGGAGAAGAGAGGGAACAAACACAAGTTCAAGGTCATTATAAGGCATCCTTAAGGGAAACCAAGAGTAGAAGCATTCGAAATTCAGTTTTCAGTTTCCCCACGAGCTCTGTGTAGTTGGATTGCTGACAGGACCAGTGGAGGCAGGCAAATGTTTTGCACTGCTGGGTACCTAGATGAGTCTCAGTTCTCTGCTAAGCTAAAATGGATGATAAGGGGTTTTTACCTCCTGCTATGTCATGTTAAGAAACCTGTTCTTGAATGGCAAAGTTCATGGAGGGCTTATCTCGCCCTGTGCTCAAAATAGCACAGGGTCAATCACAATGCTACCAGTGGCTGGGAGAGCTGTGAAAGGGAGATATAAATGTTTAAAAATAGTGAAACCAAAATGTCAGAGGGGAAGAATCCTTCTTGGCATTATGGGCCAAAGATTCCCCTGGCTAACTCCCCCTGGAGTTGGTGGACCAGTGCCAGGAGACAGCTGGTTCACGTCTTCATCAATGTGGAGCTGCCTGGCTCATTTTAACTGTTGCTCTTCCCTTGCAGACTTCAAGGAGGCCTTCCTCCTCTTTGACAGGACTGGTGATGCCAAGATCACCCTGAGCCAGGTGGGTGATATCGTCCGGGCACTGGGGCAGAACCCGACAAATGCTGAGATCAACAAGATCCTGGGCAACCCCAGCAAAGAGGGTGAGTACCCTGCAGCCTCTCATGGGCCCTTCTGAGGAGGGAGAACTGCAATTAGGCAACATCCACAGTCCCAGCAGGAGGGAGCTTTTGCTCTGATGGGGAGCGAGGGGGACTCTGCTGCAACGAGACGTGGAATTCCGCACATTCAGATTGCATCGGGTTGCAAGGGACCCTCAAAGGCCATCTTGTCCAAATCTCCAGTTCCTTTTGAAGAGGATGATCATAGCACCATAGAACGGTCCAGGCTGGAAGGGACCTCCAAAGGTCATCCAGTCCAACCTCCCTGCAGTCAGCAGGGACATCCCCAACTAGATCAGATTGTCCAGGGCCTCGTCCACTGCGGTGATGCAGACCATGGTGCTCAGAAAGAGGAAACCTCATCTTTAGGATGCATCGAGGGAAGTGTAGCCAGCAGGGCCGGGGAGGGGATTCTCCCCCTGTGCTCCACTCTGCTCAGACCACACCTGGAGCTCTGTGTCCAGTTCTGGAGCCTTTGTTCCAGGAAGGATCTGGAGGTGCTGGAAGGTGTCCAGAGAAGGGCCATGAGGATGAGCAGAGGGCTGGAGCTGCTCTGCTCTGGAGACAGCCTGAGAGAGTTGGGGTTGTGCAGTCTGGAGAGGAGAAGGCTCTGAGAAGACCTTCTTGTGGCCTTCCGGTATCTGAAGGGGGCTACAGAAAAGCTGGGGAAGGACTTTTGAGGATGTCAGGGAGTGATAGGACTTGGGGGGATGGAACAAAACTAGAAGTGGGGATATTCAGTTTGGATGTTAGGAAGAAGTTGTTCCCCATGAGGGTGGTGAGAGACTGGCACAGGTTACCCAGGGAGGTGGTGGAAGCCTCCTGCCTGGAGGTTTTTGCAGCCAGGCTGGATGTGGCTGTGAGCAACCTGCTGGAGTGTGAGGTGTCCCTGCCCATGGCAGGGAGGTTGGAACTGGCTGAGCCTTGAGGTCCCTTCCAACCCTGACAATTCTATGATTCTATGAATAACAGAGGTGAGATCATGACAGTTCTGTAAGTGACCACAGCAATAACTGAGGGAAAAAAAAGGGGGGGAGGGGAAATCCTTTTTTATTTTGCAGCCTTTCTCAAACAAAAAAAAAAACACATTTATGGAGGGCCTCAATGAGGACTACAACTTCTGTCACAAAAGCAAAGGTGTTAGATGCACTAAGCCCACACTCAACATGTCAATAGTAAATTTGGACACCATTCCCACTGGACATTCCTGTTTTTAATTAGATTATTCTTTTCTAATAGTCTCTGCAGCCAAGTCTAAGAGACCCTGAAGAGCTCAGTAATACATCATAGAATCAATTATGGAATCAATCACACAATCACAGAATCATGGAATCATAGAATCACAGAATCACAGAATCATAGAATCACAGAACCACAGAATCACAGAATCATAGAATCATAGAATCACAGAATCACAGAATCACAGAATCATGGAATCACAGAATCACGGAATCACTGAATCACAGAATCACAGAATCACGGAATCACAGAATCATGGAATCACAGAATCATAGAATCACAGAATCATGGAATCACAGAATGATAGAATCACAGAATCACAGAATCACGGAATCAAAGAATCACAGAATCACAGAATCATAGAATCACAGAATCATAGAATCATGGAATCATAGAATCATAGATTCACAGAATCACAGAATCATAAAATCATAGAATCATAGAATCACAGAATCATGGAATCATAGAATCATAGATTCACAGAATCACAGAATCATAAAATCATAGAATCACAGAATCACAGAATCACAGAATCAATCACAGAATCAGTCATGGAATCATAGAACCACAGAATTGTACAATCATAGAATCAAAGAATCATAGTATCCTTCATAGAATCATAGAATCACAGAATCATAAAATCATAGAGTGGTCTGGGCCAGAAAAGACCTCCCAAGGTCATCTAGGCTGACCTCCCCACAGTCAGCAGGGACATCCTTTTTCACACTGTTGGGGCTGAAGACTTCTGTTTTGCCGGGGTTTGTTGGTTTCTATAGTTCCCCTCCCCAAATCCCTTCAAAACTCCACTAAGTCTAGAGTGAAGGCTACAATGAGATGTGCAAATCAGGCTCTCCCACATTCCAGGGCAGCTATCCTGGAGGAACACCCAGGGAAGTCTCTAACGTACAGCAACTGGTGCTTTTCTTTCCAGAGATGAATGCCAAGAAAATCACATTTGAAGAGTTCCTGCCCATGTTGCAAGCAGCTGCTAACAACAAGGAGCAGGGCACCTATGAGGACTTCGTTGAAGGTCTGCGTGTCTTTGACAAGGAAGGCAACGGCACAGTCATGGGGGCTGAGCTCCGCCATGTCCTGGCTACTCTGGGTGAGTGACCATCAGCTCCCTGACAACTTCAGGAACTGCTGCTGTTTTGAAGGCCAGAGAGAGGTAGGAAAGACAGTCTGACAGGATCAGCGGATGTTGGGGGTTGGAAGGGACCTCTGGAGATCTTCCAGTCCAACTCCCCTGCCAGAGCAGGACCAGAGAATCCAGCACAGGGCACACAGGAACACATCCAGACAGGGCTGCAAAGGCTCCAGAGAAGGGGACTCCACAACCTCTCTGGGAAGCCTGTGCCAGTGCTCTGTCACCCTCACAGTCAAGAAGTTCTTCCTCACATTGAGGTGGAACCTCCTGTGCTGTACTTTATATCTCTTGCCCCTTGTCCTATCCCAGGGCACAACTGAGCAGAACCTGTCCCTGTCCCTTCCTTCCCAACCCCCAGCCATCAGCTATTGATAGACATTGATCAGATCCCTCTCAGTCTTCACCTCTCCACACTAAACACCCCCAGGGCTCTCAGCCTCTCCTCCCCAGGCAGTGCTCCACTCCCTTCAGCATCCTTGCAGCCCTCCCTTGGACTCTCTCCAGCAGATCCCTGTCCCTCTTGAACTACACAGCCAGACAAGACTATGGGTTTCCTGACTGGGGATCCACAAGGAAACCAATCACATAACCCAGAGGAACAGGTTTGGTTTATTACCTCTGACTTGGGACTAGGAAGTGAAAGTCCCCAGTGCTTGAGGGCTAGAGGGAACAGGCTGCTTGCCTTCCTGTCATAACAAACATACACAGAGGATTTGCTGCACAGATTCCCTGTGCAGTAGGAATATCCTTGGGACTATGTGCACGTGTAGAACTGCTAAAGAAAGTTCCAATTAATCAAGCTCAGGTCACAGGATCACAGGATCAGAGGATGTTAGGGGTTGGAAGGGACCTCTGGAGATCTTCCAGTCCAACCCCCCTGCCAGAGCAGGACCAGAGAATCCAGCACAGGTCACACAGGAACACATCCAGACAGGGCTGCAAAGGCTCCACAGAAGGAGACTCCACAACCTCTCTGGGTTCCAGTGCTCTGTCACCCTCACAGTGAAAAAGTTCCTCCTCATGTTGAGGTGGAACCTCCTGTGCTGCAGTTTCCATTCATTGCCCCTTGGCCTATCCCAGGGCACAAGTGAGCAGAGCCTGTCCCTGTCCCTTCCTGACCCCCAGGCCTCAGCTATTGATAGACATTGATCAGATCCCCTCTCAGTCTTCTCCTCTCCACACTAAACACCCCCAGGGCTCTCAGCCTCTCCTCCCCAGGCACTGCTCCAGTCCCTTCAGCATCCATAGGTCATCTTGTTACAAACCCCAAAAATAAGGGAAGCTGTAGGGTTCACCTGCAGTGGGGTGGCGAGGGGTGTGTGTGTCTAATGGCTATCTCCACTCTCCAGGTGAGAAGATGACAGAAGAGGAAGTAGATGAACTCATGAAAGGTCAGGAAGACTCCAATGGCTGCATCAACTATGAGGGTAGGTCCAAGGCTTCAGTGCCCTCTCATCCTACATTTCTTCTCTCCCAGAGTTTCATTGCAGTTGGCTTTCAGCTTGTCAGGCATATCAGTTAGACAAAGCTACAGCTGAGTTAGGGTGCATGGAAAGAGCTCTAGCAACTGCCTACCCTACAGTCACTCTCTCCCCAAAGCCCAGACTGAGCCACAGCAGAGAAGACTTCTTCAGTCAGGACCAGATCTCTAGACTCTGAATTTGTGTGGGTCAGAAGCAGTGCCTGGAACCAATCCTGTCACTAATACTTAGACTAAGTGCTCTGCTTGTCATCTATTTAACTTTTACTACACCTACACAGGAGGAGACTTTGATTTGCCCAGCATGAAACACTTAGACCTTTTTCATCACATTGTTGGGTGAAATCTGAGAAAGCAGAGGTGGTTTTCATGCCAGCAGCTCAGGGACAGCTGCTCTTTCAAAGGTAGTTCCCAATGTAACTTGCTCCTTCTAACCTTGCTCCTTCTAACCAGCTGCTCCTTCTAACCTTGCTCCTTGCTCTGATCCTCCTTCTAACCACCACATCTGTGTTTTTCCACAGCTTTTGTAAAGCACATCTTGTCTGTCTAAGAGGACTCCCCCAGACACCACCAAGGGTATGTTCTTATTTGCACCTTGCCTGTTTGCTATCATTAAAGGCTTCTACATGTTTGTGGCCAGATACAGGTTATGAAAGCAACAGGACCCCAGCTTCCTGGCAGTACAAAGAGAACAAAATGAAGCTGTATGGGCTGGATCAGGAATAGTGTGGCCAGCAGGAGCAGAGAAATCAATCTGCCCATGTGCTCAGCACTGGTTAGGCCACACCTTGAGTCCTGTGTCCAGTTCTGGGTCCCTCAGTTTAAGAAAGATGTTGAGATGCTGGAATGTGTCTAGAGAAGGGCAACAAGGCTGGGGAGGGGTCTGGAGCACAAGGCTGGAGATGAGTCTGGAGCACAAGGCTGGGGAGGGGCCTGGAGCACAAGGCTGGGGAGGGGCCTGGAGCACAAGGCTGGAGATGGGTCTGGAGCACAAGGCTGGGGTGGGGCCTGGAGCACAAGGCTGGAGATGGGTCTGGAGCACAAGGCTGGGGAGGGGTCTGGAGCACAGCCCTTCCAGCCAGAGTTGGATGCAGCACTCCAGGTGAAAAGAGTATTCATCTGAAAAGAGTATGCAAGTAGTCATGACCAGTAGTCAAAAAAGGGCTTCTAAAGTACCCAATCATTTAGAAGTTCTTCTACAAGCAGGGCAAACCAACCAACCAAACCAGTCAACCAACCAGACAACCAAACCAACCAACCAAACCAACAGAAACAACCAACCAACCAAACCAACAGAAACAACCAACCAACCAAACCAACAAAAACAACCAAACAACCCAACCAACCAACCAAACCAACCAACCAAACCAAACAACCAACCAAACAACCCAACCAACCAACCAAACCAACCAACCAAACCACCAAACCAACCAACCAATCAAACCAACCAACTAAACCAAACACCAACCAACCAACCCAACCAACCAACCCAACCAACCAACCAAACCAACCAAACCAAACAACCAAACCAAACCAAACAACCAATCAAACCAACCACCGCAACCAACCAAACCAACCAACCAACCCAACCAACCAACCAAACCAACCAAACCAACCACCCAAACCAAACAACCAATCAAACCAACCACCGCAACCAACCAACCCAACCAACCCAACCAACTAAACCAACCAGCCCAAACAACCAAACAACCAAACCAAACCAAACAACCAATCAAACCAACCACCACAACCAACCAAACCAACCACCCAACCAACCCAACCAACCCAACCAACCAAACCAAACAACCAATCAAACCAACCACCACAACCAACCAACCTAACGAACCAACCCAAACAACCAACCAACGAACCAAACCAACCAATCAACCAACCAACCAACCCAACCGATCAAACTAACCAACCCAACCAACCAACCCAACCAACCAAACCAAACAACCAATCAAACCAAACAACCAACCAACAAACACAACCCACTAACCCAACCAACCCAACCAACCAACCAAACCAACCAACCAATCAAACCAACCAACCAACCAACCAACCCAACCCACTAACCCAACCAACCCAACCAAACCAAACAACCACCCCACCCACAACCTTGACATGCTGCTCTTTAATAAAAACCCCAACACCAGTAGCTGTCTTTAAAATGCAGACATAAACCAGAGCAGGGCTGGGACTTATTTGCAGTGCTAATTATCCTGTCCCAGGAAAGCAAAGTCCTAACTCCTATGTGAAACAGCAAACCCCTCCAAACAAACCCAATGGCTCTGTCTGTCACTCTGCAAGTGTTTCTTTAGCGACCATTGACTTCCTGTCTCCCTTTCTCATTCCTTCTCAGAACAACTCCAAATCAGAACGACCAGATGGCACTTGAGGTTCTTGCTCAGTCTGTCACCACCAGCATGGAAGCTGCATGGAACTGGATGATGAGCCTCCAACCCCAACATTTGGATCTTTTTTAACCAGTGCATCCATAGGTATCCCCTCTGGGTCACTATACCTTCAGGTAGAGAGCAGCCTGAACTTTCACCAAGGCAAGCAAAATGGATTCGACTGCTACCACCCAGGATCCATCAATCTATCCATCCTTATCATCTCCTTCCATGTTGTTTGCACTGAAAGAATGTCATCTCTTGGGGGAAAAAATAAGCATCAATAAATCTCTGTGTTTACTTTTTTGCCTATAAATTCTTTTTTTTTCCCTTCCCTCTAGAGCTGTTCAAACCCAATCCAAGCAGCACTCAGCACTTCAGTTCTTTTCATAGTAGATTGGATTTCACTAAGTAAAGTTCTATTAAAACAAATACAAATATATACATATATATATTTATATAAATATATATATAAATATCAAGGGACCTCAAGGATCATCCAGTTCCAACCCCCCTGCCATGGCCAGGGACACCTCACACTACAGCAGGTTGCACACAGCCACATCCAGCCTGGCTGCAAAAACCTCCAGGCATGAGGCTTCCACCACCTCCCTGGGCAACCTGTGCCAGTGTCTCACCACCCTCATGGGGAAGAACTTCTTCCTAACATCCAATCTGAATCTCCCCATTTCTACTTTTGCTCTACTCCCCCCAGTCCTATCACTCCCTGACACCCTCAAAAGTCCTTCCCCAGCTTTCCTGGAGCCCCCTTCAGATCCTGGAAGGCCACAAGAAGGTCTCCTCAGAGCCTTCTCTTCTCCAGACTGAACAACCCCAACTCTCTTAGTCTGTCTCCAGAGCAGAGCAGCTCCAGCCCTCTGCTCATCCTCGTGGCCCTTCTCTGGACACCTTCCAGCACCTCCAGATCCTTCCTGTAATAGGGGCATATATATAGGTACATACATATAGACACATCTCCAGGAGGTCACTCTACTCAATCCAGGTGTGAAGTCCCTCCTTTGGGGACTGGAAGAAGTAGTAACCAGGGAACTACCACCTACAACAGCACTCAGACACTTTTGGTAGAGCTGGCAGCTCCCCTGCTGTGAGAGCAGCTCCCAAGCTGGCACTTGTCCTGCTGCACCAGGCAAGACCCAAACTCAGGGGATTTGCTGGCCCTGCTGGGTGGGGCCAGGCAGAATCACTCTTCCCAGCAAAATCTCTTCCAAAAGACTGCAACAGCTGCTCCCCAGCACTGTTAAGAAGGGATCCTAGCTACTGCCTCTATTTATAGCTATATGGAACACTAAAAATAGCACCCAGAAATATCAGTCACCCCAAGAGGCTCTGTATGTGGGAACTGGCCCCGAGGCCATCATCCCCAGGCTGTGGCAAGAAGAGTTCCATTGGCTTTTCAGCAGTGACACTGGGAGTATCTATTGCTGCCCTGCTGAGACCTCACCTGGAATACTGCATCCAGTTCTGGACTCCCCAGTTCAGGAGGGACAGGGATCTGCTGGAAAGAGTCCAAAGGAGGGCTGCAAGGATGCTGAAGGGACTGGAGCACTGCCTGGGGAGGAGAGGCTGAGAGCCCTGGGGGTGGTTAGTGTGGAGAGGAGAAGACTGAGAGGGGATCTGATCAATGTCTATCAATAGCTGAGGGCTGGGGGTCAGGAAGGAAGGGACAGGGACAGGCTCTGCTCAGTTGCACCCTGGGATAGATCAAGGGGCAGTGGATGGAAACTGCAGCACAGGAGGTTCCACCTCCACATGAGGAGGAACTTCTTGACTGTGAGGGTAACAGAGCACTGGCACAGGCTTCCCAGAGAGGTTGTGGAGTCTCCTTCTGTGGAGCCTTTCCAGCCCTGTCTGGATGTGTTCCTGTGTGAGCTGTGCTGGATTCTCTGGTCCTGCTCTGGCAGCGAGGTTGGACTCGATGATCTTGGGAGGTCTCTTCCAACCCCTAACACTCTCTGAGCCTGTGAAGTGCTGTTACCTGCACAACCCTGCCCTTCAACACAGCTCCTCTCTCTTTTCCTTAAGCCTTCCTGAAGCTGCCTTAATCTTGTTCTATAAAAATCCCCCTCACCTTATTGAGTTACTGTGCACAAAATGCCTATGGTTCAAGTGCCAACAGGTGCAGCAGGGCACAGTGGGGGCAGCTGGTACCAGAATAAACTGCATCCATTCAAACAGCAGCTGCCTCTTCCCTGAGGCTTACCAACAACAACAACAACAAAAAAAAAAAATCTCCCATTTAAACCCTCACCGTGCTGGGAGACAGGGCCAAAGGTACCTCTGAATTCTTTCCTGCCCAGGGACTTATGCCAGCAGGTAGTTGGCAGGGGGTTGCAGCTGCTACATGCACAATGGGAAAATCCCTTGGGAGAAGGGGAAAAGAAAGAAAAATTGAATAAAATTGTTTAAGCTTATACTGAAGAAGCAATAAAAAAGTAGGAGATACATTAAAGAGATCTGGATGAGGGGATTGAGGCACCCTCAGTAAGTCTGCAGATGGCACCAAGATGGGTGGCTGTGTCCATCTGCTGGAGGGTAGGGAGGCTTTGTAGCAGGACCTGGAAAGGTCACACCCAAGGGGCAAGGCTAATTGTATGAAATTTAACAAGGCCAAGGGCCAGGTCCTGCACCTGGGTCACAACAACCCCATGGAGAGCTACAGACCTGGGGATGTGTGGTTGGGAAGCTGTGACTCAGAGAGGGAGCTGGGGGTGTTGGTTGGCAGTCACTGACCATGAGCCAGCAGTGCCCAGGGGGGCAAGAAAGCCAAAGGCATCCTGGCTGGGATCAGAAGCAGGGTGGGCAGCAGGGCCAGGAGGTGCCCATCCCTCTGTGCTCAGCACTGCTGAGGCCACACCTCCAGTGCTGTGCTCAGCTCTGGGCCCTCACTGCAGGAAGGACATTGAGGGGCTGGAGCCTGTCCAGAGAAGGGCAAGGAGGCTGGAGAATGGCCTGGAGCCCCTGGGCTAGAGGAGGGGCTGAGGGAGCTGGGGGTGTTCAGACTGGAGAAGAGGAGGCTAAGGGGAGACCTCATTGCTCTCTACAGCTCCCTGAAGGGAGGTTGGAGCCAGGAGGGGACAGCCTCTGCTCCTTGGTGACAAAGGACAGGAGCAGAGGAAATGGTTCCAAGCTGCAGCAGGGCAGGTTCAGGCTGGATGCTAGGAAATATTTCTTGGCAGAGAGGGCTCTCAGCCATTGGAATGGTCTGCCCAGAGCAGTGCTGGAGTCAGCATCCCTGGAGGTGTTCAAGCAGCCTTGGAGCTGTGCTGAGGGACATGGTTTGGTGTTGACCCTACAGCCACCCATTCACATAAAACCTCACATTCCTATTTTCATCTAAACCAAAAGGGAAGATTGTAAGACATCACCAACCTAGTAGCATTTCTCTGAACTCTAACTGCAAGGAATCAAGGTCATGTTAGCCAGACTGCTCTCATTCCTCAAAAATAAAAGCAGAAAAAAACTTTTCTGGAAAACAGATGAAAAAAGAATGCTCCTTTCCCACTAAACCAAGACTCAAAATGTTGCATAGAGGTGCACAGGAAGAGAATTTTTTATATCCTGTGCAAAGGTTTTAGTAATTTTTTAAAATCCCCATCTCAAATTTTGACAGAGACAAACATCTGAAAAGATGTCCATCTTCTTATAAGACCCCAAAAGGCCCCAAAACAACATTTTGGGATGTTTCAGTAATTTATAGAGAATGACAAACTCATCGGATCATAGAACCTCTTGGGTTGGAAGGAACCTCCAAAGCTCATCCAGTCCAACCCCCTCTGCACTCAGCAGGGACATCCCCAGCTAGATCAGGTTGCCCACAGCCCTGTCCAGCCTCACCTTCAATATCTCCAGGGATGGGGCCTCAACCACCTCCCTGGGCAACCTCTTCCAGTGTTCCACCACCCTCATGCTGCACAACTTCTTCCTCACATCCAATCTCAATCTGCTCTGCTCTACTTTGAAGCCATTGTCCCTGCTCCTGTCCCTGCAGGCCTTTGCAAACAGTCTCTCTGCAGCCTTCTTGCAGCCCCCTTCAGGTCCTGGCAGGTTGCTCTTAGGTCTCCCTGCAGCCTTCTCTTCTGCAGGCTGAACACCCCCAGCTCCCTCAGCCTGGCCTCACAGCAGAGCTGCTCCAACCCCCTGAGCACTTTCCATGTCCCTCCTCTGGACCCTATCCATCAGGTCCATGTCCTTCCTGTGCTGAGGGCTCCAGAGCTGCACACAGCACTGCAGGTGAGGTCTCAGCAGAGTAGAGCAAAGTGGCAGAATCACCTCTCTGGCTCTGCTGGCAATGCTGCTTTGGATGCAGCCCAGGCTGCCCTTGGCCTTCTGTGCTGCAAGCTCACCCTGCCTGGTCCTGGCCAGCTTCTTCCCTTAGAGCTCTTCTCCTGCTCTTACAAAATGCTGCTTACAGAGAGCTGCTTCCTCTTATATTTTTTGTTCACCTAGAGAAAAAAAATCTCCACACAACAAGCACCACTGCACTGCTGTATGGCACATGGTGCACCATGAGCAAGCTTCTTCTTTACCCACTGAAGCCCCAGGCAGCTGGGGAAAGCCATCCTGCATCTGCTGAGGCTCCAAATAGAAAAAGTGCTTCTCAGATCCTGCCATCTGACACCTCCTGCCAACCTCAGATTTGCTTTGTATTTTAAATAGAACATTGTTAGGGAACATGCTTTCCATTGCTCCATGCCATTGACAGTTTAACTCCTCTGCTGCAGGCCGCAATCCCCACAGAAGGTCAAGCTGCAGAACGTTTGTCCTTGGTATGCAGCACTAGACATGGGGACCAGCACCGTGGAGCAGGCAGCCTACAAAACCAAGGTGGAAAGGTAGGATGGAGGGAGGTTCTCCTCCCCCTCTCCTCTGCCCTGCTGAGGCCCCACCTGGAATATTGCATCCAGTTCTGGGCTCCCCAGTGCAAGAGGGACAGGGATCTGCTGGAAAGCACATTGCTGGCTCATGGTCAACCTCCCATCCACTAAGACCCCCAGGACCCTTTCCCCTTCAGTGTTCTCCAACAGGTCAGTCCAAAACTATCTTTCTCCATGGGGTTGTTCTTTCCCAGGTGCAAGACTCTCCATTGCCCTTGATGAATTTCACAGGATGTCAGGGGTTGGAAGGGACCCAAAGAGATCATTGAGTCCAACACCCCCCTGCCAGAGCAGGACCATACAATCTAGTTCAGGTCACAGAGGAATGCATCCAGACAGGGCTGGAAAGGCTCCAGAGAAGGAGACTCCACAACCTCTCTGGGCAGCCTGTTCCAGTGCTCTGGGACCCTCACAGTCAAGAAGTTCCTCCTCATGTTGGGGTGAAACCTCCTGTGCTGGAGTTTCCATCCATTGCTCCTTGCCCTATCGCAGGGAGCAAGAGAGCAGAGGCTGCCCCCTCTCTCGTGAGCCCCAGTCCTCAGCTATTGATAGACATTGATCAATCCCCTCTAAGTCTTCTCTTTTCCAGACTAAACACCCCCAGGGATCTCATCCTCTCCTCACCAGGCAGTGCTCCAATCCCTCCATCATCCTCACAGACCTCCACTGGACCCTCTCCAGCAGGTTCCTGTCCTCTTGAACTGGGGAACCCAGAATTGAACACAGTACTCAAGATGAGGTCTCAGCAGGGCAGAGTAGAGGAGGAGGAGAACCTCCCTGGCTCTGCTGGACACACTCCTCTGAATGCCCCCCAGGACCCCATTGGCCTTTTTGGCCACCAGGGCACATTGCTGTCCCATGCAGAACTTGTTGTCCACCAGCACTCCCAGCTCCTTCTCCTTGGGGCTGCTCTCCAGCAGATCCCCTCCCAACCTGTCCTGCTGCAGTTTCTTCTTCCTTCCCAGGTGCAGGACTCTGCACTTCTCCTTGTTGACCCTCATTAGGTTCCTCTCTGCCCAGCTCTTAGTCTGTCCAAGTCTCACTGGATGGCTGCACCGCCTGCAGCTCTATCAGCCAAGCCACCCAGTTTGGTGTCATCAGCAAACCTGCTGAGCAGACTGTCTGTCCCTCATCAATGTAATTGATGAATTTCATTCAATTTCTCCCTGCCAAGCTCTCAGCCTGTCCAGGTCAGGCTGAATGGCAGCACAACGCTCCTGTGTCAGCCACTCCTCGCAGTTTGATGTCCTCAGCACACTTGCTGGCAGTGCCCTCTGTGCCCTCCTTATGCCAGTGAGGTTCTGACTTTTGCAGAGATACAAACAAGTGCTCAAATGTGTGATAAAGAAAAGCTGTATCCTTACTAACCCATTTTTTCATTTAGTTTATGATACAAAGTGCAATGCTTTCTCATTTACCCAACCACTTATATTTACTTCAAAATGAAAGCTGCAATGTTGATGAAGGATAAAATTTCACTCCCACCTCTACCTCCTAGATTAATGGGCATGGTACAGTATCAGACAACAGTTTATTAGAACATTAAACTGAACTTTCCATTACCAAAAATCTATGGTTTGGGAGGGTGGTATAGATTACTGCATAAACATTTCATTTCTTCACTAAATCACAGTTTGTTGTGCAAGAAATGCTCTTGCCAAGGCTCTGGAAAGGCCTCACACTAAGAAATCATGGAATTGTAGAATGGTCAGGGTTGGAAGGGACTTCAAGGCTCATCCAGTTCCAAGCCCCCTGCCATGGGCAGGGACACCTCACACTACAGCAGGCTGCTCACAGCCACATCCAGCCTGGCTGCAAAAACCTCCAGGCATGAGGCTTCCACCACCTCCCTGGGTAACCTGTGCCAGTCTCTCACCACCCTCATGGGGAACAACTTCTTCCTAACATCCAATCTCAATCTCCCCACTTCTAGTTTTGCTCCATTCCCCCCAGTCCTATCACTCCCTGACACCGTCAAAAGTCCCTCCCCAGCTTTCTTGGAGCCCCCTTCAGATCCTGGAAGGTCACAAGAAGGTCTCCTCAGAGCCTTCTCTTCTCCAGCCTGCACAACCCCAACTCTCTCAGGCTGTCTCCAGAGCAGAGCAGCTCCAGCCCTCTGCTCATCCTCATGGCCCTTCTCTGGACACCTTCCAGCACCTCCAGATCCTTCCTGGAACAGAGGCTCCAGAACTGGACACAGAGCTCCAGGTGTGGTCTGAGCAGAGTGGAGCAGAGGGGGAGAATCCCCTCCCTGGCCCTGCTGGCCACACTTCTCTTGCTGCAGCCCAGGCTCTGCTTGGCTCTCTGGGCTGCAAGTGCTCACTGCTGGCTCCTCTTGAGCTTCTCCTTCCCCAGCACCCCCAAGGCCTTTTCTTCAGGGCTGCTCTCCAGCCAGTCCCTGCCCAGCCTATATCAGTGCCTGCCAGCTGCAGGACCTTGCACTTGGTTTTGTTGAACCTGATGGCGTTGGCTTGGGCCATCAATAAAAGCAATAAAATTATGTCTGTGTATTTGCTCAGCAGCAGGAAAGGTATTTGATCATGCTGGTCAATTATTAATGTAAATTGGTATTTGGCATTACAGGAAAAATGGATTTGTCTGTTTGAAAAGGGTCTCCAGAGTTGACAAAGATTGGTTATATCCTGAAGGGTGCTCAGTCTGCTGCTGGTGGAAAGGTGTTCAGCCACAGAGAACTCTTACAGAGCAAACAGCTCTGAGGGAATTCAGTTCCTACCCAACCTTACAAACATCTGCTGAAGGTCCTGTGGCCTCTTCAGGGTCTCAGGAGTGAAACTGGACAACAAGGAGCACAGTAAGAGAGAGACCACAACAGGTGGATGGCAGAGTCTGGAGAATGACAAAAGTGGCAACTCTCAGCAGCTCCTCAGTTATGCTGAGAGGCATTTCTCCCTGGTGCACTGTTCTCCTGCTGACCTTTTCCTTCCTCACCTTACTGCTGCATACCAGGCAGCCAAAGGGTGGACAGCTGTGCCTCTGCTCTATACAGGTTTGAACAATTTCCAAACTCTTCTGAGCATACCTAGCAGGGCAGGTCACATCCAGGCAGATCCTTAAGAGAATCAGAAGTGAAGAGGACTGCATAATGCTGCTGCTTACTTCCCCATGAGGGTGGTGAGAGACTGGCACAGGTTGCCCAGGGAGGTGGTGGAAGCCTCATCCCTGGAGGTTTTTGCAGCCAGGCTGGATGTGGCTGTGAGCAACCTGCTGTAGTGTGAGGTGTCCCTGCCCATGGCAGGGGGGTTGGAACTGGATGAGCCTTGAGGTCCCTTCCAACCCTGACAGTTCTGTGATATTTTCATCTTTACACAATGCTGAGGACACATACAGGGAGCAGCCCTGTTTCAGGGGTGATGCCATGTTGGCCCAGCTCTGTTTCACACAATGCTTTCAGTAATTCATGTCTGCTACGTTCTTCAAATGCCTTTATGTGCCTTTCAGATTTAGAGCCTGCTGCTCTGATCTGTTACTTGGAAATCAAGCAGCTTTTTCATGATCTGCAGCTGATTTCCATAGGACAACAAGAGGCAAATGCTGAAATCTTGAGTTCTTCAGAGCCCTCTTTGAGATCTTTCATCTTGTGCCACATGCTGAAGTGAACAGACACTGAACACCTGAGCAGTTGATTTCCTTCTTTGGGACCAGACTTAACAAATCCTCCCTATAGATGGAACCAAGACTGCAGCCTGTCACTTCTGTTTCCCCTGGGACTGATTCCTGAAACAGCTCTCTTCATGGGTTTTGCTAGAAGGGATTTTTACTGAGCAACTCCTGCAGTTCTGCTCCAAGTCAGTGCTGCAGCACGCTCCAAACTCCTGGCAGCTCTCCAACTACCACAGGCATGTGGCAGAGACTTCAGGCCAGCAGAGCCAGCAGGGCCAGGGAGGGGATTCTCCCCCTCTGCTCCACTCTGCTCAGACCACACCTGGAGCTCTGGGTCCAGTTCTGGAGCCTCTATTTCAGGAAGGATCTGGAGGTGCTGGAAGGTGTCCAGAGAAGAGCCACAAGGATGAGCAGAGGGCTGGAGCTGCTCTGCTCTGGAGACAGGCCCATGGTGGGAGATCAGTTGCCATCCTCAGCCCTGCCAAATCGTGTTCTCAGCACAGGAGACTCACACACAACCTTCACATCCCTCTTTCCACTGATGCTCAGCTATTGCTGGACCTTGGCAGGTCTTGGAGAGCTGTGACATCTCTTTGATGCTCCAGGGCACATGCTGAAGGAGCTGGCTCTCCTAGCAGCTTTGTGTCTATATGCCAAGTTGTGGTAGTGATGGGAAAAGGTGTGATGGGAAAACTATCTATGAGTCTGCAGCAGGACAGGTTGGGAGGGGATCTGCTGGAGAGCAGCCCCAAGGAGAAGGAGCTGGGAGTGCTGGTGGACAACAAGTTCTGCATGGGACAGCAATGTGCCCTGGGGGCCAAGAAGGCCAATAGGGTCCTGGGGGGCATTCAGAGGAGTGTGTCCAGCAGATCCAGGGAGGTTCTCCTCCCCCTCTACTCTGTCCTGCTGAGACCTCACCTGGAATATTGCATCCAGGTCTGGGCTCCCCAGTTCAGGAGGGACAGGGATCTGCTGGAGAGAGTCCAAGAGAGGGCTGCAAGGATGCTGAAGGGACCTGGAGCACTGCCTGGGGAGGAGAGGCTGAGAGCCCTGGGGGTGTTTAGTGTGGAGAGGAGAAGACTGAGAGGGGATTTAATAAATGTTTATAAATATTTGAGGGCTGGGAGTCAAGAGGGAAGGGACAGGCTCTGCGCAGTTGCACCCTGTGATAGGCCAAGGGGCAATGGATGGAAACTCTAGCACAGGAGGTTCCACCTCATCTTGAAGAGGAACTTCTTTACTGTGTTACTCACAGAGCCCTGGAGCAGGCTGCCTAGAGAGGTTGTAGAGTCTCCTTCTCTGGAGCCTTTCCAACCCCAGCTGGATGCATTCCTGTGCAGACTCCCCTGGGTGATGCTGCTCTGGCAGGGGGGTTGAACTGGATGATCTCTGGAGGTCCTTTCCAACCTCTAACATCCTGTGACCCTGTGGTCCAGGTGTATATTTTTCACTTCATCCTAATCTTTCGAACCTGTGCCTGTAACACACATGGTCAGAGGGCAAGAGCACAGTGGTGGTTCTCCACCAGACTGGAGGAATGGAGCTGGGTAGCAGGGGCCCATGCCCTGAGGAGGCCTGCTTGAAGGCTACACATCAGCTGCTACCCATCTCTCTCTGTCACATCCCCTCACACCCACATGACTGACACTGTGTGACCCCATGCAAAGGTATGGTGGGGAGAGTCATGTATCAAGGGAGCAGTAAGCTGAGAGCTCTGCAGCTTGTTCCAGCTTGTCCTGCACTAGAACACCAGCATAAAATTGTTGGGTGAGGGACATGCAGGTCCCCTGACAGGCAGATGTGCTAAACTGGCACCTGGGTTCTTCTTGAAAGAAGCCAGCACATAAGCTTTAAATATCCTGCTCAGAAACCAAACCTCTAGGCTATGCATATCAGACCAGAATAGTCAGGCACCCTCTTGGCAACATGTGAAAGCCTAAAAAGGGGAGCAGGTGCTTTGAGAGAAGGGCTCAAGGCTGTGCCTTACTGTGTTTTCAAAACCTCTGGTCAGATCTGCAGCTTGGCTTCAGATGGTATCACCATCAGATGCAGCATGGCAGGGAAATGCATATTGCCACAGCTCTTCTGACAGGCACACAGCCAGCCACCTGGCAGAAAGCACCCCCAGGGCTTCTGCATAGTGTTCACCAGCTGTCAGAGGGTCTCTTCTGAACAAGTGGTCAGCCAAGAGGAACATACCCATAGGCAGGTCTTCCACATCAGATGAGTACCTTGGAGAGCAAAAATGATGTAAAGGCCAAGTACGTCCCAAAGGCACAGGATAAGCTCTGAGAGAAAGGACAATGTTTGCACCCAAGGATTGCACTGCCTGGTAGTTATCCATAGCAAGGTGTCTGTTACCAAAACCAAACCAACACACCAGGCCCTTGCAGGATAATACTCCAGCACTGCAAAAACTGCTTCTGCAGGCAGAATAGGACTGGTGCTGTCCCAGAGAGAAGAATCGTGGAGTCATGGAAAGGTACAGGTTGGAAGGGACCTCCAGAGATTGAGTCCAACCTCCTGCCAAAAGCCATGGGACAGCAATGTGCCCTGATGGAGCAGGTCCAGAGGAGGCCATGAAAATGCTCAAGGGGTTGGAGCAGCTCTGCTATGAGGCCAGGCTGAGGGAGCTGGGGGTGTTCAGCCTGCAGAAGAGAAGGCTGCAGGGAGACCTAAGAGCAACCTGCCAGGACCTGAAGGAGGCTCCAGGAAGGCTGCAGAGAGACTGTTTGCAAAGGCCTGCAGGGACAGGAGCAGGGACAATGGCTTCAAAGTAGAGCAGAGCAGATTGAGATTGGATGTGAGGAAGAAGTTGTGCAGCATGAGGGTGGTGGAACACTGGAAGAGGTTGCCCAGGGAGGTGGTTGAGGCCCCATGCCTGGAGATATTGAAGGTGAGGCTGGACAGGGCTGTGGGCAACCTGCTCTAGTTGGGGATGTCCCTGCTGACTTCAGGGGGCTTGGACTGGATGACCTGTGGAGGTCCCTTCCAACCTAAACCATTGTATGATTCTATGACTTGGGCACACTCCCTGTATGAGAGGTGTGTTGCAGGGTATGACTGAGGAGTAGAGTGCTTACCAGGGTAACACAGAGATCTTCAGCAGTTTAGGGTCCCAAAGGAAAAAGCTGGCCACCAACTATGCAGTGTGAGAGCAGGAGAGCTACTAGTTAGGGAGAATTTACACCTCAAAACCAAGGGCAAACCATATCCCTCTCCTGAGCCATCTGCACCTGAGGTCAGGAAGCATGGCCAGGCCATTTAGTGGTAAGGGAGATGACCATAACAAAGAGAAAGCAGCACCATCAAGAGAAGGAAGATCAGAAAGACTCACTCTGTGATTATGCCCACATGAGGAGTAGAGGTGCAGGACCAAACTGTGCTGGGAAGGGCTACACCAGTGTCCTTCACCCTGGCTGTGCTGTGTCTCTGTAAAGTCCTTTTAGGCTGCTGTAAGAGAAGTACAATCCCAAACTGGGCATAGCATCTAGAAAGAGGCCAGCCATGCATTTGGACTCTGTGCCCTGCTGAAGCCATCTATTTCCACTCTGTTCACTGCAAGCAGAAAAGGAAATTTCTTTTTAATGTCCAGTTCTTTACCACCCCAAAACCCTGCTATGAAAACTGTCCATCTGTTTGCCAGTGTCTGTTTGAGGCATTTCTTGATCCCAGGAACTGACACTTGAGAGCTGGACAAAGGTTGCTTTGCTGTGGCTTTGGGTAGGCTCTGCCCTCTCTCAGCTCCCTTACCACATGTGTGGGTGATGCAAAATGTCCTGCCAGACCTTGCTGCAACAAAGATGCCAAGATCAGGGCATCCCCAGGAATGCAAACCTCCCTGACAGCCCTCTGCCTTCTACTACAGAGACCAAGGTGCTGGGCTCACCCAGCAGAGACTCCAGGATGGGCTGCACAGGGAGGTTGGGGATGCCTCCTCCCTGGCAGTGTTCAGGGCCAGGCTGGATGAGGGCTGAATGTATGCTGTCGGCATGACTGAGGGACAGGATAGGGAGGGACTTATTTTTAGGATATCAGGTAGTGACAGGACTGGGGGGAATGGAACAAGGCTGGATGTGAGGAAGAAGTTCTTCCCCATGAGAGTGGTGAGAGCCTGGAATGGGTTGTACAGGGACGGTGGTTGAGGCCCCATCCCTGGAGGTGTTTGCAGCCAGGCTGGATGAGGCTCTGGCCAGCCTGATCCAGTGTGAGGTGTCCCTGCCCATGGCAGGGGGCTTGGAACTGGATGATCCTTGTTGTCCCTTCCAACCCTGACTGATTCTATGATTCCATGATTCCATGATTCTATGATTCTATAATACGTGCCATGCAGAGGGACCTAGACAGACTAGAGAAGTGAGCTAAGGAGAATCTCATGAGGTTCAACAAAGCAAAGTGCAAGGTCCTGCAGCTGGGTGAAGACAATCCTTGTTATCAGTACAGACTGGGGGAACCACGAGGTTGGGAGCAGCCCTGCAGAAAAGGTCTGGGGGAGTACTGCTGGATGAGAAATTGAACATCAGGCAGCAATATGCATTTGAAGCCCAGAAGGCAAGTCATACCCTGGGCTGCATTAAAAGAAGTGTGAGCAGCAAGTTGAGAGAAGGGATTCTGCCTCTCTGCTCTGGTGAGAACTCACCTGGCACTGTGTCCAGCTCTGGAATCCTCAACACAGGATGGACATGGGCCTGATGGAATGAGTCCAGGGGAGGGCCATGGAAATTATCAGAGGGCTGGAGCACCTTTGCTGTGAAGACAGGTGGAAGAGTTGGGGTTGTTCAGCCTGGAGAAGAGAAGGCTTTGGGAATACCTTATTGCTGCATTTCAATATCTGAAGGGGACCTACAGGAAGGCTGGGGAGGGGCAATTTAGAAGGGCTGTAGTGGACAATGGTTTGAAACTAGAGCAGGGTTGATGTGAATAGGACATTAGGAGGAAGTTCTTCTCAATGAGGATAGTCAAACACTGGAACAGATTGCCCAGAGGTGATGAAGGCCCCATCCAAACTTGATGTTCCTGCTCACTGCAGGGGGTTTGGACAAGGTGACCTTTGAGGGTCCCTTCCAACCTGATGCATTCCATGAGGCCTTGAGAAGCTGAGCCTAGTTGAGAGGTGTCCCTGCCCATGGTGGGGAGGTTGGAGTACATGATCTCTGAGGTCCCTTCCAACCTGAGCCATTCTATGGAGCCTGTGCCAGCATAAGGAGGGGACTCCCTAGGAGGCTGTATTCCCAAATCTTCCCTCTGGGCACTCACATTCAGTAATTCCTACCAACTTCTCTTGCTGCCTCTCAACAGCCCCCCCATGGTTCCCTCCTGCCTGCTCTGATATATTATCAGATCAGACTCCCAAAGGAAAAAATTGTTTTCAGGCTGCAACTGGTTTTGTAATGCAGGTGCTTCTGGCTGTAAGGAGGGACAGACAGACATACAGACAGCTCTCTGCATTGCCAGTATTTCACACTGAAAACATCTATCCACCTACAAGGAGCATCTGAAGGAGCTGGGGGTATCCAGACTGGAGAAGAGGAGGCTGAGGGCAGACCTCATTGCTCTTTCCAGCTCCCCAAAGGGAGGTGGGAGTGAGGAGGGGGCAACCTCTGCTCCTTGGTGGCAAGAGACAGGAGTAGGGGAAATGATTCAAAGCTGCCCCAGGGGAGGTTCAGGCTGGATGCTAGGAAATATTTCTTGGCAGAGAGGGCTCTCAGACATTGGAATGTTCTGCCCAGGGCAGTGCTGGAGTCAGCATCCCTGGAGGTGTTCAAGCAGCCTTGGAATTGGTGCTTAGGGACATGGTTTGGTGTTGAGCCTGCAGTGCTGGGTGGAAGGCTGGACTGGATGAGCTTGGAGGGCTCTTCCAACAAGATGTTTTCCATGATCCCCTTCGAGTGCAAGGTTGCTTTCTGGCAGAGGCTTCTTTCTGTAGGAATAACTATTCTTGGAGTGCCATCTCCTGGCTTAGGCTGTAGGAGCACGAGAGCTGAAAATGGGACTGGCCAAAAGGAAGAGTGTGGGGTTGTGTCGGTGTGAGCTGAAATTCTCCCCCACCGACAATAACCAGGCTAGCTCAGTCTGGAAGCAAATGAAAAGCTGTATTTACAAGCAGATGAAATGCAATGAATATGTACAAATGAATATGTACAAATATACAAAATTCACGACATTCACAAATATATACAATCAACAGAAAAACACAACCGATCTCCCTTTGCTTCCCCCCAAGGGGACCCTCCCAAAGGGGCCTCCCTCTCCCAGGAGCTTCCCCCCCAGACCCCCCTGGACAGAGAAGCAGAGTTTAGTTAGAGCAGAAAGTTGTTAACCTAACTGCCAAGGTCAGTGTGTTATCTTCAGCCAGAAGAGAAGAAGAAACAGCAGCCAGACAGCCCAGCAACTGCCCCCACTGCCGAACGCAGAATGTGCAGAGTGCCTACTTTGTTTTGGGTAATAGTTCTTAAACATTTCTATCTATCCAATGGAAGTGTTTAGAACAATCAGTATTTTGCTTTCTTACACCCAATAGTGACTTATTTACATTCTTTCACTTTCTCTGTTCTGAACTTTGCAAGGAAACATTAAAAAAGACAGTTTCAAACCACCACAGTCCACCCCTTCTAAACAATTCCATTGGCTGCTACTACCATTTATCTAATCTAAAATAATATCTACAACAATAGGTGAATAAAAACCATAGTCCATTCCGGCTATCTCAGATGTAGATGATTCAAAAGAGTCAAATCACAGGAAAAACAGCAAACAGCTTGTTTCCTCGCAGATGGAGCGAAGAAAGGAACAGGGACTCTCAGGTGACTCAGGGCTCTCAGGGTTCGTGCACCGTAGATCTCATGGACTCTCCTCTTGGGCGCGATGCTGTATCTGCGCAACACTCTGAATTTAACCTCTCTCAGCCAAAGTTAGATTTCTTTGTGGAATACACTGAATTTCACCATTTTCTTGCATCACCCAATAGGTGTGACCAGGACCTTCAGCAGAAACCACCCCTCGGACAGGTTTGGCCTCTCCTGAAGGAGAAAATACCCAAACAGTTTTGCCTAACAGATTCTTTTCTCTGATAACAGGAACTCTACCACCTTCCTCCTTTCGCAACAAATCTGATTGGACAGGTCCAGCTCGATTCACTGAACCTCTACTATTCACCAACCAGGTTGCTTGTGCTAAATGTTTCTCCCAGTTTTTCAAAGATCCACCCCCCATGGCTTTGAGAGTGGTTTTCAGCAAACCGTTGTAGCGTTCGATCTTCCCTGCAGCTGGTGCATAGTAGGGAATGTGGAATATCCACTCGATGCCGTGCTCTTTGGCCCAGTTTTTTACAAGATTGTTCTTGAAGTGAGTTCCGTTGTCTGACTCAATCCTCTCTGGAGTTCCGTGTCTCCACAGGATTTGTCTTTCCAGACCAAGAATGGTGTTACGTGCAGTTGCATGAGGAACTGGATAAGTTTCCAGCCATCCAGTGCTTGCCTCTACCATAGTCAGCACATACTGCTTACCAGATGGAGAACGAGGTAGAGTGATGTAGTCAATCTGCCAGGCTTCACCATACTTGTACTTGGACCATCGGTCACCGTACCACAAGGGCTTGATCCGCTTTGCCTGCTTAATAGCAGCACAAATGTCACAGTCATGGATGACTTGTGTGATAGCATCCATGGAAATGTCAATGGATCTCTCACGAGCCCATCGGTAGGTTGCATCTCTGCCTTGATGTCCTGACGAGTCATGGGCCCACCGAGCTAAGAACAGCTCACCTCGGTGTTTCCAGTCAAGATCAGGATCAGGATCAGAGTTTGTGTCCACCTGGGAAACTCTTGCAGCTAGATCTGCCTGATGGTTGTGTTGTTGTTCCTCTGTAGCTTTGCTCTTAGGAATGTGAGCATCGATGTGTCTCACTTTCACTGGGATTCTCTCAATACGAGCAGCAATGTCTTGCCACAGATCTGCAGCCCAGATTGGCTTTCCTTTCCTCTGCCAGCCATTCTTCTTCCAGTCTTTCAGCCAACCCCACAAGGCATTGGCTACCATCCACGAGTCGGTGTAGAGATAAAGCTTTGGCCATCTCTCACGTTCAGCTACGTTAAGAGCTAGCTGGACAGCTTTTACCTCTGCGAATTGACTGGATTCTCCTTCTCCATCTCTCGCTTCTGCAACTCTGCGCGTTGGACTCCACACTGCAGATTTCCATCTCCGCTTGTTCCCAACAAGACGACAGGAACCGTCTGTGAACAAAGCATATCTCTTTTCATCATCAGACAGATCACTGTAAGGAGGAGCTTCCTCTGCATGAGTTACTCTCTCCTCTGGAGGTTTAGCACAGCTTGTGCCTTCTGGCCAGTTTGTGATCACCTCCACCAAACCAGGCCTTTCGAGATTTCCCATTCGAGCTCTCTGTGTTATCAGAGCCATCCACTTAGACCAGGTAGCATCTGTTGCATGATGTGGTGAAGAACCTTTGCCTTTGAACATCCAATTCAGAACTGGCAATCTAGGAGCTAGAAGAAGTTGTGACTCAGTTCCGATCACTTCAGAAGCAGCTTTCACTCCTTCATAAGCAGCTAAAATCTCTTTCTCTGTTGGAGTGTAGTTTGCCTCTGAGCCTCTGTAGCCACGACCCCAGAAACCAAGAGGACGTCCTCGTGTCTCCCCTGGAGCTCTTTGCCATAAGCACCAGGTTGGACCATTGTCACTCGCGGCCGTGTACAGAATGTTCTTAATGTCTGGACCAGTTCGGACAGGTCCCAGACCCATCGCTTGGACTACCTCTCGCTTGATCTGGTCAAAGGCTGCTTGTTGCTCAGGACCCCATTGGAAACTGTTTCTCTTTCAAGTCACATCATAGAGGGGTTTCACAATCTGACTGTATCCAGGAATGTGCAGTCTCCAAAATCCCACTATGCCTAAGAAACGCAGAGTTTCTTTCTTGTTGATGGGATTTGCCATGGTGGAGACTCTGTTTATCACATCCATTGGGATGTGACGGCGACCATCTTGCCACCGCACTCCCAGAAACTGGATTTCTCTGGCAGGTCCTTTCACCTTGTCTCGCTTGATAACCAAACCAGCTTGCAAGAGAATGTCAATGATTTTGTTACCTTTCTCGAAGACTTCTTCAGCAGTCTCACCCCAGACGATGATGTCATCGATGAACTGAATGTGTTCTGGAGCTCTACCTTTCTCCAAAGCATCATGGATCACTGCATGGCAGATGGTTGAACTGTGAATCCACCCCTGGGGCAAACGATTGAATGTGTACTGAATGCCTCTCCAGGTGAAAGCAAACTGAGGCCTGCATTCCTCTGCTATGGGAATAGAGAAGAAAGCATTAGCAATGTCTATGGTAGCATACCATTTGGCCTGCTTGGATTCCAGCTCATACTGGAGTTCCATCATGTCTGGTACAGCTGCACTCATGGGTGGAGTTACTTCATTCAAGGCACGGAAATCAACTGTCAGATGCCACTCTCCATTCTGCTTTCTCACAGGCCAGATTGGACTGTTGAAAGGTGAATGAGTTTTGCTGATGACCTTCTGACTCTCCAACTGACGAATCAAGTTTGAAATGGGCACCAAAGAGTCACGGTTGGTTCTGTATTGTCTGTGATGCACAGTTTGAGAAGCAACCGGCAGCTTTACATCCTCTATCTCATGTTGTCCCACAACTGCAGATTCATCTGAAAGCTCAGGTCTAATGGACAACTTCAATTTTCCTCCATCAATTTCTACAGTTGCTATTCCAAAAGCCCATTTGTAACCCTTAGGGTCTTTAAAACGCCCTTCTCTCAGAAAGTCAATTCCCAAAATACAAGGTGCATTAGGACCTGTTACAATAGTATGTTTCTTCCACTGCTTCCCAGTTAAACTTATATCAACCTCTATCTTAAACAACTCTTGAGATCCACCAGTGACTCCCTGAATAGTTATAGATTCTCCCCCTTGATAATTTGATGGTATTATGGTGCACTGAGCTCCTGTGTCAACCAAGGCCCTGTACTTCTGAAATTTTGAAGTGCCAGGCCACTGGATGTACACATCCCAATAGATTCTGTTATCTCCATTATCCCTTACCTCCCCCTGGCGGAAGGCAGGGCACCCCTAATGGTGGGGATTACCTCCACATGTACAGCTGGCACAACGTCCAGCACCAGAATTAGGATCACTGTTGGAGCTATCAGAGTTGTTCTGGGAAACTGAGGAAGCGACAGCTACCCTCCTGGTATTGCTACCTCGGGATCTGCCCCTCTGCAGCTCCCGTAACCTCTTGAAAAGATCAGAAGTTGGTTGACCATCCCATCTGTTCATGTTCTCACCAAACTGATCACGCAGAGTTATCCAGATACTGCCACGTGATTGCCTCTGCTGTCTGTTTTGGTTTGACCTATTCTGGAATGGCCTCCTTGGAGCACGTCTGTTCCTAACAGCTGAAACTTGTATCCATCTGGAGGAAGAGGAATCAGAATCATCCCCCTTCATCAAGTTGGATATGGAGGTTTTAAATTCCTCCTTCAGCTCTTTCATGCAATTCTCAATCTTTCCAGACAAAGTTTCAATGGCTGAAACCAAAGAAGTACGTGCAAGACTATCCTCCAATTGCCTCATTTGGTCAGTGAAATAGCCAACAGTGGGAGGCACTCCACCATAATTTCTTGCCACAATCCTGCTTGCCAGAATAGTAGCATAATTAGGAGGAGCAAGCTTAATGAGCTTTTTGGCAAGGCCTGTTCCAACAGGAATTTCATCAGGATTCAGAGTCTTATGATCTCCGTATATTATTTCTCTCACAGCAAATTCTCTCAGACGCTTGATTCCCTCATCTATTGTGGTCCAAGGCTTAGGGTTCCATGGTAAATCATCTCTGCTGGGGTACCTCAGCGAGACTGCCAGTAGGAGGCGTGCCCACAGAGAAGCTTTACCAATGCACTTGCCTAGATGCCTGTCTATGCCTGTATCCTTTGAGAGCATCCCCAACTGAGAGGCCGACTTGTCACCTACCACCAATGCTGGGGCTCCCATATCAAAACACCTGGCTAGCCAAGACAGGACTGGCTCGTTATCTCCTCTGATGTAATCCTTCCTCACATGTCTAATTTCCTGTCTGGGTGCATTAGCTGACTGTATGTCATCCTCATCATCATCATCATCATCATCCTGAGGTCGCTGTCCCCATAATCCTATTTTAATCCTCCGTTGAATTTCCTTGAGTTCAGAGGCACTGCCTGCAGTTGCTAATTCAGCAGGGTCTACATCTCCATCATCCATGTGGGGTCTCAAAAGGTCTGCCAGAGTTTTAAGGCTAACCTTCTCTTCCTCACCAGAAGGATCTTTCTTAACAGAGGGACCCTGAGTAGAAGGACCCTCATCTCCATCTGCACCATCTCCTGCAGCATCTGCATCTCCTCCTGCAGCTCCTTTGCGCTTTCTGCTTACAGTGGCCACCAAATTTACTGGATTGGCTTTCACATTCACAGCAGAGTTGGAGGGAGTAGAGGAATTTTGTGCAGGGTTAGCAGGAGCAGAGGGAGTCTGTGCAGGGTTGGCAGGAGGTGTGCTTTGAGATCCTGCAGACACTGCTGCGTCCGTCTGGGCAGCAGAGGGAGGAGGAGGAGACTGTGCCTCGTTAATGGCGTCTGCCTGCACAGCTATGTCTGTCTGCGCAGCCATTTCTCTCTGTGTAACTATGTCTGCCTGGACAACCATTTCTCTCTGTGTAACCATGTCTGTCTGCACAACCATTTCTCTCTGTGTAACTATGTCTGTCTGCACATCCATTTCTCTCTGTGTAACTATGTCTGCCTGCACAACCATTTCTCTCTGTGTAACTATGTCTGTCTGCACAACCATTTCTCTCTGTGTAACTATGTCTGTCTGCACAACCATTTCTCTCTGTGTAACTGTGTCTGTTTGTGTACCCCTCTCTGCCCGTGTACCCCTCTCTGCCTGTGTAATCGAGTCTGTCTGTGTCGCCGAGTCTGTCTGTGTAACTATGTCTGCCTGTGTACCCGAGTCTGTTATCTCAGATTCTGGCAAAGGTCCCGCAGCTACTGCTGCTGGCTCTGAGTCAAAACTATCGGCAGCTTTCTCACAAACCTGAACTGTGATTTCCTGGTCACCGTAATCAGAATCAGAAACCAATTCCGAACCTCTCTGAGCTTTTCTATGTTTCCTCTTACATCTACGCAGGTCGGAAGAGTGAGTAGCCTTACGTCTTTCTTGACACAGTGCTATCAGCAGCCATATGATTATTCCAAGAAACAACAAAATTAAGGCTAGCACAAGATATCTAGGGTACCACTGGTTCCAAAGACCCTCTGTAGTTGTAAGAGGAGTAACAAACTCAAATGTGTCTGCTAGCAGATTCATAGTTGAGTTACCATATCTTCTAAGCCCAATAAGACCACAACAGAATTCAACAGCATTCAGTAACTTGTTCTTAACCCAAAGAAACGACTTATATGCCACATATCTCACAATCTTGTCTATCATGCAGGAAACAGCCCATCTGTAGACAATCACACTGATAACAGAGGAAATAAAATTACTCAAAATCCAAAACAGCTTCATTTTGCTTCCTAATCTGAGCAGGAATAAATCATACAAGCAATCGAGCCCCACGTTGGGCGCCAAAAATAAAAAGTGTGTCGGTGTGAGCTGAAATTCCCCCCCACCGACAATAACCAGGCTAGCTCAGTCTGGAAGCAAATGAAAAGCTGTATTTACAAGCAGATGAAATGCAATGAATATGTACAAATGAATATGTACAAATATACAAAATTCACGACATTCACAAATATATACAATCAACAGAAAAGCACAACCGATCTCCCTTTGCTTCCCCCCAAGGGGACCCTCCCAAAGGGGCCTCCCTCTCCCAGGAGCTTCCCCCCCAGACCCCCCTGGACAGAGAAGCAGAGTTTAGTTAAGCAGAAAGTTGTTAACCTAGCTGCCAAGGTCAGTGTGTTATCTTCAGCCAGAAGAGAAGAAGAAACAGCAGCCAGACAGCCCAGCAACTGCCCCCACTGCCGAACGCAGAATGTGCAGAGTGCCTACTTTGTTTTGGGTAATAGTTCTTAAACATTTCTATCTATCCAATGGAAGTGTTTAGAACAATCAGTATTTTGCTTTCTTACACCCAATAGTGACTTATTTACATTCTTTCACTTTCTCTGTTCTGAACTTTGCAAGGAAAAATTAAAAAGACAGTTTCAAACCACCACAGGGGTTTACAACAGAATTACACTGGAGCAGTATAATGGAACATACAAACCACAGGAATCCTCTGAACAGATTATGAACAATTCAATTCTCAGAAAATGTTTTTAAATGACAAGATTTGGAAAACTGATTTACTTTGCATTTGGAGTCAGTACAATCCTGCTGTCCAGCTTTTATTTCTCAACAAACATCAAAGCTCAAAACTCAGTTTTTGCTGGTAATTTGTTGTGACATCCCATGTCTAGGTAATGCTCTAAGGTTCTCCAGCATCACATGGGGAGTGAGGAAAGCACATCAGATCCTGTTGATGTGGACTGGATACAATTTTAACCCAATCATAGAATCACAGAATTGTTAGGGTTGGAGTGAACCTCAAGGCTCATCCAGTTCCAACCTCCCTGCCATGGGCAGGGACACCTCACACTACAGCAGGTTGCTCACAGCCACATCCAGCCTGGCTGCAAAAACCTCCAGGCAGGAGGCTTCCACCACCTCCCTGGGCAACCTCTGCCAGTCTCTCACCACCCTCATGGGGAACAACTTCTTCCTAACATCCAATCTCAATCTCCCCACTTCTAGTTTTGCTCCATTCCCCCCAGTCCTATCACTCCCTGATGCCCTCAAAAGTCCCTCCCCAGCTTTCTTGGAGCCCCCTTCAGATACTGGAAGCCCACAAGAAGGTCTCCTCAGAGCCTTCTCTTCTCCAGACTGCACAACCCCAACTCTCTCAAGGCTGTCTCCAGAGCAGAGCAGCTCCAGCCCTCTGCTCATCCTCATGGCCCTTCTCTGGACACCTTCCAGCACCTCCAGATCCTTCTTGGAACAGAGGCTCCAGAACTGGACACAGAGCTCCAGGTGTGGTCTGAGCAGAGTGGAGCAGAGGGGGAGAATCCCCTCCCTGGCCCTGCTGGCCACACTTCTCTTGCTGCAGCCCAGGCTCTGCTTGGCTCTCTGGGCTGCAAGTGCTCACTGCTGGCTCCTGCTGAGCTTCTCCTCCCCCAGCACCCCCAAGGCATTTTCTTCAGGGCTGCTCTCCAGCCAGTCCCTGCCCAGCCTCTATCAGTGCCTGGGATTGCCCCAGCTCAGATGCAGGACCTTGCACTCAATCCTCATCACAGGACTACTGGCAGCATCTATTTTCTAATTGGTTTGTATCTCAGGGGGGTTGTAGGTAAAGGGAGTAGAAAGGAGCTCCTTGCCCAGTGAAAGATGGCCATTGACAGCTCAAAACTTTCCCAGGTGGTTGACTCTCTGTTAGGCCTGCAAGGTGACCATGTGTGTTGGTGTGAGCTGAAATTCCCCCCCCACCAACAATAACCAGGCTAGCCCAGTCTGGAAGCAAATGAAAAGCTGTATTTACAAGCAGAGTCTAAAATCTACAATGAAATGCAATGAATATGTACAAATATACAAAATTCACAACATTCACAAATATATACAATCAACAGAAAAAGCACAATCGATCTCCCTTTGCTTCCCCCCAAGGGGACCCTCCCAAAGGGGGCCTCCCTCTCCCAGGAGCTTCCCCCCCCGACCCCCCTGGACAGAGAAGCAGAGCTTAGTTAGAGCAGAAAGTTGTTAACTTAGCTGCCAAGGTCAGTGTGTTATCTTCAGCCAGAAGAGAAGAAGAAACAGCAGCCAGACAGCCCAGCAACTGCCCCCACTGCCGAACGCAGAATGTGCAGAATGCCTACTTTGTTTTGGGTAATAGTTCTTAAACATTTCTATCTATCCAATGGAAGTGTTTAGAACAATCGTTATTTTGCTTTCTTACACCCAATAGTGACTTATTTACATTCTTTCACTTTCTCTGTTTTGAACTTTGCAAGGAAAAATTAAAAAGACAGTTTCAAACCACCACAGTCCACCCCTTCTAAACAATTCCATTGGCTGCTACTATCATCTATCTAATCTAAAATAATATCTACAACAATAGGTGAATAAAGACCATAGTCCATTCCGGCTATCTCAGATGTAGATGATTCAAAAGAGTCAAATCACAGGAAAAACAGCAAACAGCTTGTTTCCTCGCAGATGGAGCGAAGAAAGGAACAGGGACTCTCAGGTGACTCAGGGCTCTCAGGGTTCGTGCACCGTAGATCTCATGGACTCTCCTCTTGGGCGCGATGCTGTATCTGCGCAACACTCTGAATTTAACCTCTCTCAGCCAAAGTTAGATTTCTTTGTGGAATACACTGAATTTCACCATTTTCTTGCATCACCCAATAGGTGTGACCAGGACCTTCAGCAGAAACCACCCCTCGGACAGGTTTGGCCTCTCCTGAAGGAGAAAATACCCAAACAGTTTTGCCTAACAGATTCTTTTCTCTGATAACAGGAACTCTATCACCTTCCTCCTTTCGCAACAAATCTGATTGGGCAGGTCCAGCTCGATTCACTGAACCTCTACTATTCACCAACCAGGTTGCTTGTGCTAAATGTTTCTCCCAGTTTTTCAAAGATCCACCCCCCATGGCTTTGAGAGTGGTTTTCAGCAAACCGTTGTAGCGTTCGATCTTCCCTGCAGCTGGTGCATAGTAGGGAATGTGGAATATCCACTCGATGCCGTGCTCTTTGGCCCAGTTTTTTACAAGATTGTTCTTGAAGTGAGTTCCGTTGTCTGACTCAATCCTCTCTGGAGTTCCGTGTCTCCACAGGATTTGTCTCTCCAGGCCAAGAATGGTGTTACGTGCAGTTGCATGAGGAACTGGATAAGTTTCCAGCCATCCAGTGCTTGCCTCTACCATAGTCAGCACATACTGCTTACCAGATGGAGAACGAGGTAGAGTGATGTAGTCAATCTGCCAGGCTTCACCATACTTGTACTTGGACCATCGGTCACCGTACCACAAGGGCTTGATCCGCTTTGCCTGCTTAATAGCAGCACAAATGTCACAGTCATGGATGACTTGTGTGATAGCATCCATGGAAATGTCAATGGATCTGTCACGAGCCCATCGGTAGGTTGCATCTCTGCCTTGATGTCCTGACGAGTCATGGGCCCACCGAGCTAAGAACAGCTCACCTCGGTGTTTCCAGTCAAGATCAGGATCAGGATCAGAGTTTGTGTCCACCTGGGAAACTCTTGCAGCTAGATCTGCCTGATGGTTGTGTTGTTGTTCCTCAGTAGCTTTGCTCTTAGGAATGTGAGCATCGATGTGTCTCACTTTCACTGGGATTCTCTCAATGCGAGCAGCAATGTCTTGCCACAGATCTGCAGCCCAGATTGGCTTTCCTTTCCTCTGCCAGCCATTCTTCTTCCAGTCTTTCAGCCAACCCCACAAGGCATTGGCTACCATCCACGAGTCGGTGTAGAGATAAAGCTTTGGCCATCTCTCACGTTCAGCTATGTTAAGAGCTAGCTGGACAGCTTTTACCTCTGCGAATTGACTGGATTCTCCTTCTCCATCTCTCGCTTCTGCAACTCTGCGCGTTGGACTCCACACTGCAGATTTCCATCTCCGCTTGTTCCCAACAAGACGACAGGAACCGTCTGTGAACAAAGCATATCTCTTTTCATCATCAGACAGATCACTGTAAGGAGGAGCTTCCTCAGCACGAGTTACTCTCTCCTCTGGAGGTTTAGCACAGCTTGTGCCTTCTGGCCAGTTTGTGATCACCTCCACCAAACCAGGCCTTTCGAGATTTCCCATTCGAGCTCTCTGTGTTATCAGAGCCATCCACTTAGACCAGGTAGCATCTGTTGCATGATGTGGTGAAGAACCTTTGCCTTTGAACATCCAATTCAGAACTGGCAATCTAGGAGCTAGAAGAAGTTGTGACTCAGTTCCGATCACTTCAGAAGCAGCTTTCACTCCTTCATAAGCAGCTAAAATCTCTTTCTCTGTTGGAGTGTAGTTTGCCTCTGAGCCTCTGTAGCCACGACCCCAGAAACCAAGAGGACGTCCTCGTGTCTCCCCTGGAGCTCTTTGCCATAAGCACCAGGTTGGACCATTGTCACTCGCGGCCGTGTACAGAATGTTCTTAATGTCTGGACCAGTTCGGACAGGTCCCAGACCCATCGCTTGGACTACCTCTCGCTTGATCTGGTCAAAGGCTGCTTGTTGCTCAGGACCCCATTGGAAACTGTTTCTCTTTCGAGTCACATCATAGAGAGGTTTCACAATCTGACTGTATCCAGGAATGTGCAGTCTCCAAAATCCCACTATGCCTAAGAAACGCAGAGTTTCTTTCTTGTTGATGGGATTTGCCATGGTGGAGACTCTGTTTATCACATCCATTGGGATGTGACGGCGACCATCTTGCCACCGCACTCCCAGAAACTGGATTTCTCTGGCAGGTCCTTTCACCTTGTCTCGCTTGATAGCGAAACCAGCTTGCAAGAGAATGTCAAGGATTTTATTACCTTTCTCGAAGACTTCTTCAGCAGTCTCACCCCAGACGATGATGTCATCGATGAACTGAATGTGTTCTGGAGCTCCACCTTTCTCCAAAGCATCATGGATCACTGCATGGCAGATGGTTGAACTGTGAATCCACCCCTGGGGCAAACGATTGAATGTGTACTGAATGCCTCTCCAGGTGAAAGCAAACTGAGGCCTGCATTCCTCTGCTATGGGAATAGAGAAGAAAGCATTAGCAATGTCTATGGTAGCATACCATTTGGCCTGCTTGGATTCCAGCTCATATTGGAGTTCCATCATGTCTGGTACAGCTGCACTCATGGGTGGAGTTACTTCATTCAAGGCACGGAAATCAACTGTCAGACGCCACTCTCCATTCTGCTTTCTCACAGGCCAGATTGGACTGTTGAAAGGTGAATGAGTTTTGCTGATGACCTTCTGACTCTCCAACTGACGAATCAAGTTTTGAATGGGCACCAAAGAGTCACGGTTGGTTCTGTATTGTCTGTGATGCACAGTTTGAGAAGCAACCGGCAGCTTTACATCCTCTATCTCATGTTGTCCCACAACTGCAGATTCATCTGAAAGCTCAGGTCTAATGGACAACTTCAATTTTCCTCCATCAATTTCTACAGTTGCTATTCCAAAAGCCCATTTGTAACCCTTAGGGTCTTTAAAACGCCCTTCTCTCAGAAAGTCAATTCCCAAAATACAAGGTGCATTAGGACCTGTTACAATAGTATGTTTCTTCCACTGCTTCCCAGTTAAACTTATGTCAACCTCTATCTTAAACAACTCTTGAGATCCACCAGTGACTCCCTGAATAGTTATAGATTCTCCCCCTTGATAATTTGATGGTATTATGGTGCACTGAGCTCCTGTGTCAACCAAGGCCCTGTACTTCTGAAATTTTGAAGTGCCAGGCCACTGGATGTACACATCCCAATAGATTCTGTTATCTCCATTATCCCTTACCTCCCCCTGGCGGAAGGCAGGGCACCCCTAATGGTGGGGATTACCTCCACATGTACAGCTGGCACAACGTCCAGCACCAGAATTAGGATCACTGTTGGAGCTATCAGAGTTGTTCTGGGAAACTGAGGAAGCGACAGCTACCCTCCTGGTATTGCTACCTCGGGATCTGCCCCTCTGCAGCTCCCGTAACCTCTTGAAAAGATCAGAAGTTGGTTGACCATCCCATCTGTTCATGTTCTCACCAAACTGATCACGCAGAGTTATCCAGATACTGCCACGTGATTGCCTCTGCTGTCTGTTTTGGTTTGACCTATTCTGGAATGGCCTCCTTGGAGCACGTCTGTTCCTAACAGCTGAAACTTGTATCCATCTGGAGGAAGAGGAATTAGAATCATCCCCCTTCATCAAGTTGGATATGGAGGTTTTAAGTTCCTCCTTCAGCTCTTTCATGCAATTCTTCATTTCTCCAGACAAAGTTTCAATGGCTGAAACCAAAGAAGTACGTGCAAGACTATCCTCCAACTGCCTCATTTGGTCAGTGAAATGGCCAACAGTAGGAGGTGCTCCACCATAATTTCTTGCCACAATCCTGCTTGCCAGAATAGTGGCATAATTAGGAGGAGCAAGCTTAATGAGCTTTTTGGCAAGGCCTGTTCCAACAGGAATTTCATCAGGATTCAGAGTCTTATGATCTCCATACATTACTTCTCTCACAGCAAACTCTCTCAGACGCTTGATTCCCTCAGCTATTGTGGTCCAAGGCTTAGGGTTCCATGGTAAATCATCTCTGCTGGGGTACCTCAGCGAGACTGCCAGTAGGAGGCGTGCCCACAGAGAAACTTTACCAATGCACTTGCCTAGGTGCCTGTCTATGCCTGTATCCTTTGAGAGCATCCCCAACTGAGAGGCCGACTTGTCGCCTACCACCAATGCTGGGGCTCCCATATCAAAACACCTGGCTAGCCAAGACAGGACTGGCTCATTATCTCCTCTGATGTAATCCTTCCTCACATGTCTAATTTCGTGGGCGGGGGGATGGGTGAGGTCGGGTGGGATGACGATGAGTGGATGATGTAAA